>NC_134356.1:20188521-20278521 GCF_048569485.1 Anomaloglossus baeobatrachus | reverse complement strand
CATTGCTGAATCCATCCATCCACCCACTTATCTATCCATCCACCCACCCCTCTTTCCTTGCACCCATTCATTCATCTACTTAGCCACCCTCCCACCCATCTATCTATTCATTTTTCCATCCAACCAACCACCCATCTATCTGTCCACCCACCAATCCATCCATTACTGTATCCATCCATCCACTTATCTACCCATGCACCCACCCATTTATCCATCCTCCTATTCACACACCCATCCCTCTATCCATCCACCCATTCACTCATTCATTCATTCATTCATTCATTCACCTACTCATCCATCTACCCACCCATCTATCCATCCACCCGTCTATCCATCCATCCACTCATCCTCCCATTCACCCACCTATCCCTCTATCTATCCACCCATTCATTCATTCATCCACTCATCCATCCACCCACCCATCCATCCACCTACCCATCCATCCATCTATTAATGTATTCATCCATCCCTGTATCCATCCACCCATCCATCCATTATTGTATCCATCTACCCACCCATCCCTCTATCCATGCACCCATTCATTCATCCAGTCATCCGCTCATCTATCTGTCCACCCACCCATCCCTCCATCTACCCATTCCTCTATCCACCCACCCATCCCTCTATCCATCCATCCATCTTTGGGCTCCTGCTCTTTGTCTCGGTGCCAGGCACCGCAGTCTGCTCCATCGGCGCAGCTTTTCCCGAGTTGTTCACAGCCAGGGCTTCATGTAATTTAATTGTTCTGTTCGAGGCGGCGGCTCTAAAAAAAAAAAAGGTCGTTTGCTGCATTTTTATTTACATTCTCCTACAGAAGAATTTCCCTCCGGGGACATTAAATGAAGGCTCTTATTTAAGGGAGGAAATTCACATGTGCGGCAGCGTAGAGGACGGATACGTGAGCACAGCTGCTCCTGTGTTCTCCGTACATATGTCCTGACAAGGGGAACGCTGGGAACTGGAAGGTATCAAAGTGCAATACAGTTCCTTATAGAGTTCATTCTGGATGGGGACACCGCACAAGGTAGTTAAGATGGCAGCACATGTGTATGTTCTTTTCTGACAGCCCTAGCGCATGCGCAGTACAACAATGAAGCTGTGCACCACACACCTTTCTGTAAAATGCAGCAGGTATTGTTAAAGCACAAGGTAGTAAAAATGGCAGTACATGGACTAGGGAGGTGCCTTACTCAATGTTGTACTGTGCATATGTGTATATTCTTTTCGGACAGCCCTCGTGCATGCGCAGTGCGATTATAAAGCAGCGCACCACACACCTTTCTGTATTAGGAAAGTACAAGATAGTTTTGTAGACGGCAGCGGATGCGCACGTGAGGTGCCCGATTAAGCGTTGTACTGCATGTATGCATATACTTTTCTGACAGCCCTAGTGCATGCGCAGTACGACAATGAAGCTGTGCTCCACATACCTTTCTGTATTGGTAAAGCACAAGGCAGTAGTGAAAATGACAGCATATGCACAAGTGAAGGGCCCGATTCAATGTTGTGCTATGCATGTGTATATTTTCTTCTGGCAGCCCCAGCGCATGCGCAGTGAAGCTACGCTCCACATACCTTTCTGTATTGTAATAGCATGAGGTAGTAGTGAAGTCAACAGCGCATGTGCAAGTAACGTGCCCAATATGATGTACTGTGCATGTGCACATTCTATTCTGATAATCCTAGCGCATGCGCAGTATGACCATGAAGTAGCGCTCCACATACCTTTCTGTATTGGAAAAACACAAGACGGCATTGTAGATAGCAGCGCATGTGCGGTGCCCGATTCAATGTTGTACTGCACGTGTGCATATTCTTTTCTGACAACCCTAGCGCATGCGCGGTTTGACAATGAGGCTGTGCACCACATACCTTTCAGTAAAATGCACAAGGTAATAGTGAAGACGACAGCACATGCGCAAGCCCCGGAGGATTCTCATTTTGACATCAAAGCTGCCAAGTTAAACCAGGAGGGTGGGATTAAAATCCAGTTTGCGTGACTCTTGCTGATATTGTCCCCGCCCACATGACTCTTTAATAGTCATTTGAATACAGTGTGGAGCATTTTAAATAGTAACTTATACTGTTTGGCGGCATTTTGATTGAGCATTGAGGGAAGGTTTACAAATATTGTGAGCTTTCTTCTTCCGTGCGGGGAGATATTTTGCATACTCTTTCCCAGGAAGCATTGCCTACACCAGCCAGAGGTCTCCACATGGCCACATGGACACCTTTATGTAGTAAATAATGGTGGCAGTTTAGGGGCCAAAGACAACCCAACAGGCTCTCATTGATAGCTAAGCTTCCTATGATGAAACAGCACTACACTGATGCATAGGCCATGCTTGGTATTGCAACTATGACCACAAATAGGTAAGAATGACACCATCCTTTACCCCCAAGGGCAGCTATTATGGGGCCCTAGAAATAGAGAGTCCTATCCTGGTTGGTTATTGTGTGTTGTGAGGACCTTAGGCCCTACAAGACAGTGGGGAATTAACCCAAGGAACATGGAATGGTTAGTGATGGCAACTAAGAGCCAAGACCCCCCAGTCTCAGGTGTGTAGAGGTATGACTCAGTACCAATGGGACCATCACATCTCTCCCTGGTTGGCTACTGTGTGTTGTGAGGACCTTAGGTCCTACAAGAAAGTGGGGAATTAGCCCAATGATCAAGGAACGGCCAGTGATGGGCAACTAAGAGCCAAGACCACCAGTCACAAGTGTTTAGGGGTGTAGAAGTATGACCCAGCACCAATGGGACCATCACTTCTATCCCTGGTTGGCTGCTGTGTATTGTGAGGACCTTAGGTAATACAAGAAAGTGGGGAATTAACCCAAGGATCATGGAATCGCCAGTAGCGGGCAACTAAGAGCCAAGACCCCCAGTCTCAGATGTGTAGGGTTGTAGAGGTATGAACTAGCACCAATGGGACCATCACATCTCTCCCTGGTTGGCTACTGTGTGTTGTGAGGACCTTAGGTCCTACAAGAAAGTGGGCAATTAACTCAAGGATCCTGGAACGGCCAGTGATGGGCAACTAAGAGCCAAGACCCCAAGTTCCAGGTGTGTAGGGATGTAGAGGTATGAACTAGCACCAATGGGACCATCACCTCTATCCCTGGTTGGCTACTGTGTGTTGTCAGGACCTTAGGTCCTACAAGAAAGTGGGCAATTAACTGAAGGATCATGGAACAGTTAGTGATGGACAACTAAGAGACAAGACCCCAGTCCCAGGTGTTAAAGGGTGTATAGGTATGACCCAGCACCAGTAGGACCATCACTTCTATGTTTTCTTCCATAGCCTCCTACCCAGGTTGTTCAGTGATATTTATCTATCTGGTTTACGGATAACAGCGCAGTCACGAGATGGGAGGGATGAAACCCATCATCCCTTACATGTCGGCCGCGTGATTAACGGACTGTCCAGGGGCGCAGTTGGCGGAAAGGGCTCTGTGCAGGACGCTGCTATTTCTGCAAGAATGACCTATTATTGCTGTCATAATTATGGCTGTGCAAGTGGCGTCGGCGAGCGGAGCGAGTAGATTAAACGCTGCGGTGGTGAATCTTAATGGGGGGAGATGAAGCCGGCGAGCAGAATGTGGCTTAATAACTCCAAGAAGAGGATTTGAGGCATTTAAATGGTTTAACGAGACTGCGACATGAGTGATGACGTGGAGTCTAGCGCCGGGCGGAATCACACGGACGCACTCCGCATTATTCTCTTTCATCTCCTGGTGACAATTGGCCCCGTTCTGCCTGTTAGACCGAGGAAATTTAAAGGACCACAAACTGCAATTTAACTAGCTGCCATATGGAAAAGACCCACAACAATCATTCATAAAAAAAAATCCTTCTGTTAAGAATGAGCTACCTTTTTCTCCGGGCAACATGTCATCTTTTTTTTCGCCCCATATTGTCTACTGTATCGTCAAAAATAGGTGCACCCCCTTGAAAATCCAAAGGCAAAACTTTGGGCACCCACCAAAGTATCTCTTGATTCACTTGATTAGTTCTATGACTTCCATCGATATTGACTCTCCTTGTAGGGATGTCCATATCCACCATGAATGGTCGCTAAAGGCCTCCAGTCTTGGGATCCTATCAGTCTCACCTCTTTCGATCTTCAAGGGTAGTTGGAAGTGAGAAGACATCTGTAGTATAAAGTGACCTACATTCTTCTCGGAAAAGTCTCCTTAGGGGTTCACAAACATTCAAACTGGGTCTCTCAGAAAGATCTTCTACACCATTATTGGGATTGACAATAAGGACCTCCTCCAAATTCTCGCCTCAAAATTGGAGGAACCTTGTTCTTTACAAAGTGTCTCCCACGATCCTGACAGTAAGGGACCAGATGTCTCTATCTCCCAGTCATTACGATGACCAACTCTCCATCAAATTTGGATATTTTGTTCTTGAGACAGGTGGAGGACCTTAAACATCCATTCAATGTTTACCAACAATAGAAGTGAGGGTCCCAAACTTCAGCCCCCTACCACCATTTTTACAAATGCCCCCCCCCCACTTATAAAGGACAAGTGGGGGCCACTTTTTCTTTACAAAGTACCCCATCACGATCTTGACAATAAGGGACCACATTTCTTTATCCCCCGATTATTTCGATGACCAACTCTCCAACAAAGTTGGACCTTTTGTTCTTGAGATCGGTGGAGAACCTTAAACATCCCTTCAATATTTACCAACAATCGAAGTGACAGTCCCAAACATTAGCCCCCTACTTCCATTTTTCAACTTCAATCAAACTATATCATTTATTTTTATGACTACCCCTCTACCAATAGGGACATGAGACCTTTTTGTTCTTGAGATTGGTGGGGATCCATGTAACTGGACAACCACCCATCAGTCGAACTAAACTTCAAGATTTCCCATCAGTGGAAGTGAGTGCCTGAAAAATTAGTCCTCACAAATATATCCTCTCTATCAAACTCTCCTTCGGTGGGGACTTGGAACCACTTTTTCTTGATATTGGTGGTAGTTTTTGGACAATCACCCTTCAGCCAAACAGCACTTTAAGATTTTCCAGCAATGAAGACCCCAAACATCAGCCCCCTACCACCATTTTTCCCCTTCAATCAAACTGTCATGTTTTTTTTATGATTGACTACCCCTCTACCAATAGGGACATGAGACCTTTTTATTCTTGAGATTGGTGATGATAATGCATGTTGTAGGACAACCACCGATCAGACAAATGAGACTTCAAGGTTTCCCATCAGTGGAATTGAGTGCTCGAAGTATTAGTGCTCACTATTTTGTCCTCTCTACCAAACTATCCTTCGGTGGGGACATGGAGCCACTTCTTCTTAAGATTAGTGGTAGTCTTAAGGCCCCGTCACACTGAGCGATATCGCTAGCGAGCGTACCAACCCCCGTCTTTGTGTGTCACGGGCAAATCGCATAATATCGTTAGGAGCCGTTACACGGACTTACCTGCCTAGTGACGTCGCTGTGGCCGGCGAACCGCCTCCTTTCCAATAGAAGCGGAGGGGCGGAGATGAGCGGGACGTAACATCGCGCCCACCTCCTTCCTTCCTCATTGCCGGCGGCTGCAGGTAAGCTGTAGTTTGTCGTTCCTGCGGTGTCACATATTGCGATGTATGCTGCCTCGGGAACGACGAACAACCAGCGTCCTCTACAATCAACGACTTTTTAAAAAAGAACAACGTGTCAACGATGGACGATAAGGTGAGTATTTTCCATCGTTAACGGACGTTCCTTGCTGTCACACGCAACGACGTGGCTAACGATGCCGGATGTGCGTCACGGAATCCGTGACCCCGGCAATGAATCGTTAGATCCGTCGTTGCGTGTAACGGGGCCCTTAGTCTTAGTGGTTGGACATTTACCATTCAGACAAAAAACACTTTAAGATTTGCCATTAATGATGAAGTCCTCAAACATCAGCCCTCAACCATCATTCTCCTCCACCAAGCCACCAAGCTCTACAGCTCTAACTAAACATTTGGCCAGGAAACGTGTTCTCCTGGAATATGGCAGATCCAGATTTGTCCTTCAAAAAAACCATCCCACCTCTCATGAGTCTTGTGGTGGTGACGCGTGGCATTGTGCACAATGATCTCAAACTTGGGTGCAGATGTTCTACCATGAAGACCACCGAATCAGTTACCTTCTAATGAACCGATTTGAAGAGTCCTTTTTTGGGGGTCTTCTGTATAACCAGGTTACTAGGGTTTACGTTTCTTCAACTATAGCCAAGTTAAAGGGGTTTCCCGATAATAGACATAAGTTGCCTCTAATGTTTGGACCTCCACCAAGCATCATGATGAAGGAGAACATTCATGCTTGTGGCCGCGCCTTGGGTTCCTAAGATCGGATTCCTACTCATAAGACATCTATTATAAGAATCCAGAAATCTCCGTCTTCGTAGATATGTGTTGCAATTTGCAGCTGTTCTTGAGATAGTAACATTTTTCTTTTGTTTACAGCTTGTTGCCTAGGAAACCGACCACAGCTTGTAAACACTGCGCGGAAGGAGATAACAGCGCATTCCAGCGATGCAATAGAAAACAGCTTGTCAGCGCTGGTGGTGGTCGGTTACCTAGGCGACGAGCTGTAAACAAGAGAAGACAAAAGTGTTAATATCTCAAGAACGGCAAAACATTTTAACAAACAGCAAATGAGAAAAGTGCTTGTTTTTACGAGCGCTGTCCAACGTGACTAATACATTTGCCAACTCTTCGAAGAGTCTTTTTTTTCTGTCTCCCTGACATTCTGGAGGGGTTGACAAGTATGTGCCTATGCGTCAATAGGACTTTTCTTCCCCCCTTCCCCCTCACTCAACAGGGTCCAGCTGCTGCTACCACTGTGCTGCCCCCTATGGAGTCTTACGTGTGCGGCGCCAGGGTCGTTCTGTGTCTATAGTCTCCGTTGTGATGCATTTTCTGCTCCATTATTCGCACTCGTTCTCCTCCCAATCTGCAGATTACTAATTACGGCTCATTGTGGCGTCGGAGCCCCGGGTGACAGAGGAGGAGACGAGGCGCAGCGCCGGCCGACCGTCCCTCGGTTAAACAGGAAGGTGACTTTGCTCATGTACCGGTTAGTTAAGGGTGTGGTTGCTGTGGCAACAGAACAGAAGGTTTCTGGTTGCCATAGAAAGAGGAAGCAGCGTTAACCCTTGTGTGGCAGACACTTTCTTTATGGGCTGTTTACATCGAAAATTTGCAACTTTAAATACAAAAAAATGTAACAACTAAAATTTGTGATAAATTGTGAATAATTTTATTCAAAATATGTCTTTATTGACACCAGTTTCAAGAAGTCACCGGCGTTTAACTTTTATTTATTAAATGAATGTGAAAATAAGGATCCTTGTAATATCACTTAGAGAGATCTGATGATTTATCCTCCGGGATTTATTTTTCAATTTCAATTCAGTAAAATCTGTGAAATCTGTATTCAGTGAAGACAGATTCCTATTACTGAGATAGGGGAAGGCAGATGGTGCTTGTAAGGTTCTATGGAGGAGGAGGAGCTAAAGGAGACACAGATACAGAGGGGAGTGGCTATAGGAAAAGGGGAGGTGCTAGATACAGACAGAGGGGTGGAGCTAGAGGAGACACAGACAGAGGGGGAGGAGCTAGAGGAGGCACAGAGGGGAGGAGCTAGAGGAGACACAGACGCAGAGAGGGGAGGAGCTAGAAGAAACACATATACAGAGGGGGAGGTGCTATAGGAAAAGGGGAGGAGTTAGATACAGACATAGAGAGGGAGGAGCTAGATGAGACAGAGGGGGAGGAGCAAGAGGTGATACTGACAGAGGGGAGGAGCTAGAAGAGACACAGACATAGAGGGTAGGAGCTAGAGAAGACACTGACAAAGAGGGGGGGGAACTAGAGGAGACACAGACATAGAGGGTAGGAGCTAGAGAAGACACGACAAAGAGGGGGAGGAACTAGAGGAGACACAGGCAGAGGGGGAGGAGCTAGCGGAGACACGACAAAGAGGGGGAGGAGCTAGAGGAGCAGGTACAGAGGGGAAGGAGCCAGACGAGACACAGGCAGAGGGGGAGGAGCTAGAAGAGACAGACAGAGGGGGAGAAGCTAGAGGACACAGACAGAAGGGGAGGAGCTAGAGGAGACAGACAGAGGGGGAAGAGTTAGATGAGACACAGGCATAGAGGAGGAGGAGCTAGAGGTGACACAGGCATAGAGAGGAGGAGCTAAAGGAGACACTGACATAGAGGGGAAGAGCTAGAGGAGACAAACAAAGGGGGACGAGGCACAGACATAGAGAGGGAGGAGCTAGAGGAGACACCGACAAAGAGGGGGAGGAGCTAGATGAGACACATGTACAAAGAAGGAGGAGCTAGAGGAGACACAGACATAGAGGAGGAGCTAGAGGAGACACAGACATAGAGGAGGAGCTAGAGGAGACACAGATATAGAGGAGACACAGATATAGAGGAGGAGCTAGAGGAGACACAGATATAGAGGAGCTAGAGGAGACACAGATATAGAGGAGCTAGAGGAGACACAGATATAGAGGAGCTAGAGGAGACACAGATATAGAGGAGGAGCTATAGGAGACACAGATATAGAGGAGACACAGATATAGAGGAGGAGCTAGAGGAGACACAGATATAGAGGAGCTAGAGGAGACACAGATATAGAGGAGCTAGAGGAGACACAGATATAGAGGAGGAGCTAGAGGAGACACATACAAAGAAGTGGAGGTTCTAGAGGAGACACAGACATAAAGGGGAGGTTCTAGAGGAGACAGACATAAAGGGGAGGTTCTAGAGGAGACACAGACATAAAGGAGAGGTTCTAGAGGAGACAGACATAAAGGGGAGGTTCTAGAGGAGACATAGAGAGGAGGAGCTAGAGGAGATACAGACATTTAGCTCCAGTTCTCCCTCCAAAAAAAACTATTGTAATACCATATTTGACCACTAGGAGCCACAGAGAGAATTACATAAGATCTTATGATATCATTTGTGGACTATTCTGTACTGAATTATTCATATATATATATATAAAATCTTAATTTTCCAATGTAATCACCATAATCAGCCGGACCTAGGAAAATATTGTTCTTTTGTATCTTTTGATGTGACCCCACTGAAGGGACTTTGTATTATATACCAGTCACATATATCCTGATACAACCTTCTTTTCTCCCTGGAGACATAGCACCACCATTGTCTCTCCTAAGACATCCCCTTTAAGAACCCTTGAAGCTCGATAATAGTCATCATGTTATAAAATAGAATGGGGTCAACACAAGACCTACTTTTGAATGTAAAGTTAAAAGAACAGACTCCAAGCTATTATTACATGCGCTTATACCTAGCAGCCAATGTAATGGAGACGTGGTGCAGTGTAAAGCATGAGGGACAATAAAGCAGCCTGAGCCTGTGATGAGGCAGGAGGTGAACTACATCGGGCTCCAATAAAGTAATCTAAGTGTCCCGAATATCTGTTACCAGTCACCCCGTTATATATTGTGTTCCGGGAGAGAGACTACATTAACTAAGGGGGTCTGAAGTCTGAAAATATGTAGGGAGTCCGGGTTGGGGGTCTGCTATTAATTTAGAGGGTCTAGGGTCCCTTTATATTATCTCAGGTGTAAATATATTTTCTGTACTATCTGGGTCTGATATTATATAGGTAGGGGCTGGTCTGGGCTTGGATAATAATATTGGGGTCTGGCTTAGGGTCTTGTATTGATATATGGGGCCTGAGATCCACATATATTTTTGGGGTCTGAATATATTTTTGTCCTTTCTTGAGTCTGAACTATGATCTGATATTTAGGGGGTGTGAGCTCTAATATTAATGGAAGGGGACTGGTCTGGGGTCTGCTATTATTATATAGGGTCCCTATGTATTTTATGGGATCTGATATTGATATTACGGGACTGTGTATATTCAGGTGTGCTAGTCTGGGCTTAAATGTTTAGGGTGTGGTCTAGGGTCTGATAATTTTTAGGGGCCTGGTCTGGGGTCTGATAATTTTTAGGGGCCTGGTCTGGGGTCTGATAATTTTTAGGGTCCTGGTCTGGGGTCTGATAATTTTTAGGGTCCTGGTCTGGGGTCTGATAATTTTATAGAAGCTTGGTCTGGGGCAGATAGTTTTTAGGGGCTTCGTCTGGGGTCTGATGATTTTTAGGGGCCTGGTCTGGGGTCTGAAATTGTTTAGGGGCCTGGTTTGGGGTCTGATAATTTTTTAGGGGCCTGGTATGGGGTTTGCTATTATTGTAGGGGTCCCACTTTTTTTTCCAAGATCTTTTCTTGCTGTCAGTGAATGGGAATAGTCTTAGAAAATACAGTACCCATATTGACCACTAGGAGCAGCGGAGAGCACTGCGCAGGTGTAGCAGAGTTACCTGTGGGTATCTGGTCATGCCCCCCAATATTGCCCCTTCAGTGCCCTCTAGGACTACACTTGTCTGTACCGTCCCTCTGATACTCCTCCTGGCAAAAAACGCAAACCCATTACCTATTATTTGATCCAGCCATTATGTCATGGTTATATATATATATGGCGGCCATCGTCCTCGCCATTCCCAGACGGGAAGTTTAGCTTTGACCTTGTCTTTCGGAGCAGACGTCTTGTGCCACCTTGAAGCCGCTCGCTCCGTCTCAGCTATATTAGCGGGATTGACCACACCGCTCGCGCTCAGCCCCCTCATTAATCTCACTAACAGCCTCCATTACTGACAACTCTGCGGCTCCCATTATACAATTCTTCCTCCTTCATTAGCCATGCCACATTTCAATTTTGCTGCGTCTCCTCCGTCCTTCTCGGCTACTAATCTCCCGTTACAGATGTGACCGGGCAATCAGGGGTTAATAGCCTCCTTCATTATTCCCTCACTCGGCTAGTTTATCGCAAATGTATGATTGGTCGGGGGTCCGCGGCCCCTGATACACCTGGAGATCCTGAGAGCAAGGGTTGAGTGTGAGTGGGGGGTCTCGTGCTTGTGGGACCACCGCGCCATCTCATCTGGGGGTCTATACTGCACGTGTGTCACCTCCGTACATGGAGCCCCCGTCTCATCATGAGTGGGGGTCCCGGCAGTCAGAGCCTGAGCTCGCAATGTTAATGGTAGGATGACTCCTGTAAGCCCCCTATATTCAATTAGACCTCAGACCAGGGTCTTATCAGTGGTCTGATAAATAGGGGTCTAGGGTCTGATAAATAGGGGTCTAGGGTCTGATAATTAGGGGTCTGATAATTAGAGGTCTGGTCTGGGGTCTGATAATTAGGGGTCTGGTCTGGGGTCTGGTAATTAGGGGTCTGGTTTGGGGTCTGATAATTAGGGGTCTGGTCTGGGGTCTGATAATTAGGGGTCTGGTCTGGGGTCTGGTAATTAGGCGTCTGGTTTGGGGTCTGATAATTAGGGGTCTGGTCTGGGGTCTGATAATTAGGGGTCTGGTCTGGGGTCTGGTAATTAGGCGTCTGGTTTGGGGTCTGATAATTAGGGGTCTGGTCTGGGGTCTGATAATTAGGGGTCTGGTCTGGGTTCTGATAATTAGGGGTCTGGTTTGGGGTCTGGTCTGGGGTCTGATAATTAGGGGTCTGGGGTCTCATAATTAGGGGTCTGGTCTGAGGTCTGATAATTAGGGGTCTGGTCTGGGGTCTCATAATTAGGGGTCTGGTCTGGGGTCTCATAATTAGGGGTCTGGTCTGGGGTCTGATAATTAGGGGTCTGGTCTGGGGTCTGATAATTAGGGGTCTGATCTGGGGTCTGATAATTAGGGGTCTGGGGTCTCATAATTAGGGGTCTGGTCTGGGGTCTCATAATTAGTGTTCTGGTCTGGGGTCTGATAATTAGGGGTCTGGTCTGGGGTCTGATAATTAGGGGTCTGGTCTGGGGTCTCATAATTAGGGGTCTGGTCTGAGGTCTGATAATTAGGGGTCTGGTCTGAGGTCTGATAATTAGGGGTCTGGTCTGAGGTCTGATAATTAGGGGTCTGGTCTGAGGTCTGATAATTAGGGGTCTGATCTGGGGTCTTCTAGATCTACAGCAGAGAAAACAGGGTTTCTATGAAAACTGCACCCAGCAGCCCAGTAAGGGACACATTGCTGGAATCAGGGTCTCAGCCCCTGCGTCACGCTGCTCTCGGATTACATAGTATTTTTCCATTTGTGCCTTTTTGTTTGGACTTTTTTGTTCGGTTTTACCTTTGATCTGCTGCTTCTCCTTTGTCCTTTCTTATCCCCGCAGGACGGTGGGGCGATGGCGCAGACTTGCGGTGACCTCCCTGATAAATGATCCTCCCTCCCCGGACAATAACGCTGGATTCTCCGCTGCGCTCACAGCTAAACTTACACAAACATTGCGCTAGTTTCCGTTTTTCCCTCTTTTCCCCCCTCGGTTCTCGCTCTTGTGCTCGGACCATTGGGAAATTTCCATCCCGAGCGTTAATGATGCTCCGGAGCTGCTGAGACAGCGGAATACCGCGGAGCCGCGATAAATCACCGCGGCCGCAGGAGCCCGCATTTTATATCTTACACTATTTATAGATTTCTCTGGCCGGACGTCCAATCCTGTTAGCGGCGCGGTGCGGAGTATATATCACCCGTGCCACCGCCCGCCATCTGCAGTCAGGGGGTTTCTTAACGCTGCGGAGATGGAAATTGGTTTTAACTCGTCCATTCCTTCCCAATCTGGAAGGGGAATGTCGGGGAGATTCCGAAAAAATGCTGCCCCCACCCCCAATTATATAGGGCACGGGCTCCGCAGGCAACATGTGTATCGTTAAGAGAGTGAATGAGCCCCAAAAAATACAGGACAGACCCCTCAATAATAATGAACTGCACACAAGATCCCCTGAGAAAATACAGACCCCCCCAGACCAGACCCCGAAATAAATACAGACCCCAGACCAGACCCCAAAATAAATACAGACCCCAGACCAGACCCCCTAAATGAATACAGACCCCAGACCAGACCCCAAAATACAGACCCCAGACCAGACCCCCTATATGAATACAGACCCCAGACCAGACCCCAAAATAAATACACAGACCCCAGACCAGACCCAAAAATAAATACAGACCCCAGACCAGACCCCAAAATAAATACACAGACCCCAGACCAGACCCCAAAATAAATACAGACCCCAGACCAGACCCCAAAATAAATACAGACCCCAGACCAGACCCCAAAATAAATACAGACCCCAGACCAGACACCAAAATAAATACAGACCCCAGACCAGACCCCGAAATAAATACAGACCCCAGACCAGACCCCAAAATAAATACAGACCCCAGACCAGGCCCCCTAAATGAATACAGACCCCAGACCAGACCCCAAAATACAGACCCCAGACCAGACCCCCTATATGAATACAGACCTCAGACCAGACCCAAAAATAAATACACAGACCCCAGACCAGACCCCAAAATAAATACAGACCCCAGACCAGACCCCAAAATAAATACAGACCCCAGACCAGACCCCAAAATAAATACAGACCCCAGACCAGACCCCAAAATAAATACAGACCCCCAGACCAGATCCCCAAATAAATTCAGACCCTGGATTAGACCCCAAAATAAATACAGACCCCAGACCAGACCCCCTAAATGAATACAGACCCCAGACCAGACCCCAAAATAAATACAGACCCCAAACCAGACCCCCTATATGAATACAGACCCCAGACCAGACCCCAAAATAAACACAGACCCCAGACCAGACCCCAAAATAAATACACAGACCCCAGACCAGACCCCAAAATAAATACAGACCCCAGACCAGACCCCAAAATAAATACAGACCCCAGACCAGACCCCAAAATAAATACAGACCCCCAGACCAGATCCCCAAATAAATTCAGACCCCGGATTAGACCCCAAAATAAATACAGACCCCAGACCAGACCCCAAAATAAATGCAGACCCCAGACCAGACCCCAAAATAAATACAGACCCCGGACCAGACCCCAAAATAAATACAGACCTCCAGACCTGACCCCAAAATAATAACAGATCCCAGAGCAGACCCCAATATAAATACAGACCCCAGACCAGACCCCCTAAATGAACCAAATGCTCTGTATATAATCAGACCCCAGACCTGACCCCAAAATAAATGCAGACCCCCTAAATTAACCAGATGCCCTACCTATAAACAGACCTCAGACCAGACCCCAAACTAAATACAGACCCCCCAAAAAATACAGACCCCGGACCAGAAGGCCTATATATAACCAGACCCCAGACAAGACCACAAAATAAATACAGACCCCAGAGAAGACCCCAAAATAAATGAACACCCCAGACAAGACCCCAAAATAAATACAGACCCCCTAAATTAACCAGATGCCCTACCTATAAACAGACCTCAGACCAGACCCCAAAATAAATGCAGATCTGAGACCAGACCCCAAAATAAATACATACACCAGACCAGACCCCAAAATAAAAATACAGACCCCAGACTAAATAGTCCCCAGACAAGACCCCAAAATAAATAAATAAAAAAAAAATAAATATATATATATATATATATATATATATATATATATATATATATATATATATATATATCAGTACAAAACCCAGACAAACTCATAGATCAGACCTAATAATGTAATGTAGACCCCCGCACTAATCTGTTAATACAGACCCCAGTCCAGGCCCCTGACTCCTGGGCCCGGTATAGCAATACTGCAGCATCGGGGGAGGTCCGCGCATATTACAGAGGTCTCTGGAGGTCTCCCCGTTATGCAGGAGTCCTCCCACCCTGTAGACCTGTGCATGTGTGAAAGGAGTTTTCCACTTTCCACAATCTTTTGGTCAAAACCGAACCTTTACTTACCTTTTTTTTTTTAGTTATACCGGAGCCTATGGGCAAGTTTTTTGGGAGGGGACGACCCCTTTTAAAAGTTTTCTACCAAGTTTTCCTTATCAAAATGAATGGGAAACCTAGAAATGTCGTCAATATACCTGCACAAGATCTTGTTTTTAGAAGGACACGTTGCAATTACCACATTCTCAATGCCCCAAAATAAGATTTTAAAACCGGGACCTCCCCAAAAATGTAGAGGAATGCTCATGTTTTACAGTTTTTATTGCCCTTAACCATTTTTGAGGGTTTTTTCTCCCTAAACCCATTGCTCTGTTATTGTCCTTGACAAGTAAAAGGAACAGGGAGGAGCAAAACTTTTTTCCACTTAAAAAAGTTCCTATGATTGCATCAATCAGGTGATCGGAGATTATTTTGCTGCGGCTCCTCGCCTTGACTTATCGTTTTTGTTTCTTGTTTAATGATCCAGCTTAGACTTTGGTTGGCTCATCATGTCTTATACTCCATTCACATCCAAAGCTGCATTTGAAATTTTGATGTGACACCCCCCAGCTGTCTCTTTTACTTTACTCCATTTGATTTACATCCTTTTTTAGACTCCAGTCACCTCCAGAGCTCCATGCAGAATCTTGCAGCTTGTGTAGACTTTGCACACGGCTGCCATGGCGGTGATACTATGATTATATATGGCAGGCGGGCTCCGATCAGAAGTCGCTTTTTGGATTCTTTGGACTTCTCTAACAAGGGCCCCCCCCGGGGGGGGAGAAGAATTCTGGCTACATATGGCCCATTAATTAGAGTCCACCGAGTGATTAGGATCGGCCCGGCTCATCCCTTTAATGTGCGGAGTGAAGTTCTGGCAGCCCGGCGGTGGGCCGCCAACATCACAGGGATTCGTTAATGCGCTGGATACGACCTTGCAAAAAAAATAACGTTCTCGTAAAACCCCCCCAGGAGCCGAGGACGAGCGGATAATTAGCAAAATGCTTCTTCTCCAGGTTCTACTTCTTCTATTTCCCGGGAGGAGGGGAACAATGGCCGCTCATCCTGCATCTTAAGAGTAGAAAATTACAATCAGTGGATGAATATTTTTGCAAAATTCTGAATAGATGGGGGTAAATACTTTTGCAATGGTAACGACAAACCCAATTTTCTGCAACAGTTTCCCGATAGAATCCTGAGACAATATTTTCAAAATATTGACTTTTCGAATTTTCAAACTGATCGTCAGTTACATCTTTTCTGCTCCAATCCCGGCCAAAGCTGCACCGAAAATGTTCAACCGGCCACGGCGCCACCCTCCGCCATGCCACCCTGGATGCTTCATATTGGCGTCCTGCGGTGGCGCCTGATTGATGGCGGTCGTAATTCATGGAGTTATGTTCGCGGCTTACAATACCTGATATTCTGCATCTGTAATCAGGAGAAATTACTGCAAAACAATCTGCTGCGCTCCCCCGAGTAATGCGGGTGTTTATCACCGAGAGATGACGGCCGCGGTTCAGGCCTTAAATCTTCCTGATCAGTGCGACGAGGGATGTGGCTTCATGGCGCAACTGAATTACTGCAGCCACATTGGGCCTCTCCTCTCTCTATCAGAAAAGCTCATAAGTCATTTTTATGTGGGGTTTTATATACATTGTTTATTTACACTTCTTATTGGATCTATAGAATCAGAAAAATTCCACTGGGACATCGGCGCTATCCCCATCTAACATAATACTGCCCCTATGTGCAAGAATATAACTACTATAATACTGCCCCTATGTACAAGAATATAACTACTATAATACTACCCCCTATATACAAGAATATAACTACTATAATACTGCCCCTATGTACAAGAATATAACTACTATAATACTACCCCCTATGTACAAGAATATAACTATTATAATACTGCTCCCTATGTACAAGAATATAACTACTATAATACTGCCCCTATGTACAAGAATATAACTACTATAATACTGCTCCCTATGTACAAGAATATAACTACTATAATACTACCCCCTATATACAAGAATATAACTACTATAATACTGCCCCTATGTACAAGAATATAACTACTATAATACTACCCCCTATGTACAAGAATATAACTACTATAATACTGCCCCTATGTACAAGAATATAACTACTATAATACTACCCCCTATATACAAGAATATAACTACTATAATACTGCCCCTATGTACAAGAATATAACTACTATAATACTACCCCCTATGTACAAGAATATAACTATTATAATACTGCTCCCTATGTACAAGAATATAACTACTATAATACTGCCCCTATGTACAAGAATATAACTACTATAATACTGCTCCCTATGTACAAGAATATAACTACTATAATACTGCCCCTATGTACAAGAATATAACTACTATAATACTGCCCCTATGTACAAGAATATAACTACTATAATACTGCCCCTATGTACAAGAATATAACTACTATAATACTGTCCCTATGTACAAGAATATAACTACTATAATACTGTTCCTATGTACAAGAATATAACTACTATAATACTACCCCCTATGTACAAGAATATAACTATTATAATACTGCTCCCTATGTACAAGAATATAACTACTATAATACTGCCCCTATGTACAAGAATATAACTACTATAATACTGCTCCCTATGTACAAGAATATAACTACTATAATACTGCCCCTATGTACAAGAATATAACTACTATAATACTGCCCCTATGTACAAGAATATAACTACTATAATACTGCCCCTATGTACAAGAATATAACTACTATAATACTGCCCCTATGTACAAGAATATAACTACTATAATACTGCCCCTATGTACAAGAATATAACTACTATAATACTGTTCCTATGTACAAGAATATAACTACTATACTACTGCCCCCTATGTACAAGAATATAACTGCTATAATACTGCCCCCTATGTACAAGAATATAACTACTATAATACTGCCCCTATGTGCAAGAATATAACTACTATAATACTGCCCCTATGTACAAGAATATAACTACTATAATACTGCTCCTATGTACAAGAATATAGCTACTATAATACTGCCCCTATGTACAAGAATATAACTACTATAATACTGTTCCTATGTACAAGAATATAACTACTATAATACTGCCCCTATGTACAGGAATATAACTGCTATAATACTGCTCCTATGTACAAGAATATAACTACTATAATACTGCTCCTATGTACAAGAATATAACTACTATAATACTGCCCCTATGTACAGGAATGTAACTGCTATAATTCTGCTCCCTATGTACAACAATATAACTACTATAATACTGCCCCTATGTACAAGAATATAACTACTATAATACTGCTCCTATATACAAGAATATAACTACTATAATACTGCTCCTATGTACAAGAATATAACTACTATAATACTGCTCCTATGTACAACAATATAACTACTATAATACTGCCCCTATGTACAAGAATATAACTACTATAATACTGCCCCCTATGTACAAGAATATAACTACTATAATACTGCTCCTATGTACAACAATATAACTACTATAATACTGCCCCTATGTGCAAGAATATAACTACTATAATACTGCTCCTATGTACAAGAATATAACTACTATAATACTGCCCCCTATGTACAAGAATATAACTACTATAATACTGCCCCTATGTACAAGAATATAACTACTATAATACTGCCCCTATGTACAAGAATATAACTACTATAATACTGCCCCTATGTACAAGAATATAACTACTATAATACTGCTCCTATGTACCGGAATGTAACTGCTATATTACTGCCTCCCATCCTCTCTGGGTGTTATATTGCTGTATATTTCGGTGTTGCGGTGCTGGAAGAGACTTTCCCGTGGTGATTCCTGATTCTCCATATTGTAGCGGTATGGAAGCATTTGACAGCTTCGTCCTCTGAGCTCGGTGCCGTCTCCTCCAGCACAGATCCTCCTCCTCCTCTCCGGTGTCTGCAGGGAGATCGGGGGAGTTTTTTGATGATAAGATTTTCTCATTTAGCATTTTTTATTTTGTCTGCGCACAAAGCTTCTGTAAAGCACGAGGTCCAACCGAGACCAGCGCCGGCCCACGGCTCCTCGGGGCGAAATGGAAATCACAAGTCATCTCTGTTGGTTTAACGGAGTTTAGAAACCGCTTGAAATGTCAGCGTCAACCGCAAGCCGGAGCTCACACCATGGATATTATATGTTATAATGGACGGGGGAGGGGGGCTTTTTATATAATGCACTGACCTGGTTTCATGGTTTCCCATTTCTTTTCTATGGCCTCCTCTTAGGATGTTTCCCTGGTTCTTGCGGTGGCAGCTCTATGTCTGGTGGTCACACCTATGGATATGGCCACTATAATAAATTTTCTGTCCTCCCTTAAAGGGACCACTTAGTTGTGGGCCGATCCGTAGAGCTGCAGTACCACCTGGGGCCATACAGAGGGAGCTCTTCCATCCTTCCCCTGCTGCTGCAGCACTGCGATCACTGGTGCGCCTCGTGATCACTGCCACTGATCGTCCCGTCTCTGAGTGTCCTCACCGTCCTTCTTTTCTCCATCTTCCCCAATCACAAGGGGCCATTATTTTCCGCCCTCGGGGCTTGTACGCCGTCTGTAGGACCTCGTTCATCCGCTTGTTCAGTCTACGTCTCCCTCACATCTTGTAAATATTACCGCCAGACTCTACAAGGTCGTGGGCGCCAGAGATTGGCACGTCGGTGCCGGATCACGGAAGGGGTCACGGATTTATGGAACGTCGTTCTACAAGGGGTTAATGCGGGTTAATATAGTTTGGGAATTCATGAAATACTCGGGCTGAGGAGGGGTGTAAATCAGGAGACGAGGCGGCGGAGAGGTGATCTGTCTCATCTGCTCGCAGCCGGATTTATAAGGAGAGTAATGGGTGCTGAGAGGAGATCAGCGGCGCCAGATTAACACCGAACCTTGCCCCCGGAGCAGTGGAGCCGCCATTCCACCCATAAAGCAGAGAGGGAGATTTTACTCTTGTCCTTGTCCTTGATAAGTCTTCACACCCTCTCCCTGAACTCCCCCAAATTGATGAGATCCTTCAAGGACAGTCGGCCATCAGCTCCTCGGAGTCCTCCATGCGCGGATTATCCGGTCATCATCGGCGGCTTCTTTTCGAGCAGCTAAAATGTTTCTTTAAGGTTTTGGGTCCATTTTACGGCCCATCCATGACTCGTATAACCCCCGTTCTGCTGCCGGGGGGCAGGATTAAGGAAAAGAACCAATGTTATATATATGACAGAAGACTATCGCACCACCAAGGGTTATGGAGAAAAGATCGGGCCCCCATAGTGAAGACCATGCGGGGCCCCACTTCTCTGATCAGTTTAGCGTCCGTAGAGGACCTGGTGTTTGTTTCCCCCCATAATCCTCTTTGGTGACCCTTTTCTGGAAGAGTCCTACACAGGTTCCCGAGGACGATGAGGCCAACTCTCTCCAAGAGCCCTAGGTGCAGAGTAGGCCATATATCCCATGTGACTTCTTAAGGTCTTCCTTAAAGGGGCAGTTGAGGGGCTAAAACATTTTTTTGAAAAGACCTCAGACTGGCCTAAAAAAAATAAAAGAATCAATACTCAACTTCACCGAGCTAACGCAGATCCCGTTTTTGGCATATATCATGTCCCGGCTGCTCACCACTTCCTGGTGTCAATCAGCCAATCACCGCTGCTGCTTTAACAAACAGGAAATGCCTCCCCAGCCAATCACTATTGTTTTTAACATACAGGAAATACCTTTTCAGCCAATGACTAGCGTTTTCAATAATGCCTCCACAGCCAATGACTAGTTTTATTAACAAACAGGAAATACCTTCTTAGCCAATCATTAGTGTTTTTGACAAACAGGAAATACCTCTTCAGCCAATCAGTAATGCTTGAGACAAACAGGAAATGCCTCCTCAGCCAATCATTAGTGTTTTCAATAAACAGGAAATGCGTCCGCAGCCAATCACTAGCGTTTTTGACAAACAGGAAATTCTTTCTCAGCCAATCATTAGTGTTTTCAATAAACAGGAAATGCGTCCGCAGCCAATCATTACTATTTTTGACAAACAGGAAATTCCTTCTCAGCCAATCACTAGTGTTTTCAACAAACATGAAATTCTGCCTCAACCAATCACCTCCACTTTTGACAAACAGGAAATACCTTGTCAGCCAATCCTTAGCATTTTTGAGAAACAGGAAATATTTTCTCAACCAATCACCTGCACTTTTCACAAACAGGAAATGCCTCCTCAGCCAATTACTAACGTTTTCGTCAAATAGGAAATGCTTCCTCAGCCAATGACTAAGGTTTTTGACAAACAGGAAATATCCCCTCAGCCAATGACTAGTGTTTACAATAAACAGGAAATCTCTCCTCAGCCAATGACTAGTGTTTTCGACAAGCAGGAAATTCCTTTTCAGCCAATCACTTGCACTTTTGATGAGCAGGATATACTTTCTCAGCCAATCACTAGCAATTATGGCAAACAAAAAAAAAAGTTCTCCGCCAATCACTAGCGCTTTCGGCAAACAGGATAGGCTTCGTCAGCCAATCACCCGCACTTCTGACACACGGGCAGGAGTTAACAGTGATTGGCCTAGGGGGCGTTTTCCACCATTTCTTCTGTGGAGACCCTTGAGGGACCAAAAACGGGAGAGGGATCGCTCAGGTCTAAGCCCTTTTAATCATTTTTTTCCACTGGACAACCCCTTTAAGGAACACTCCCTGTAACTTAAGATCTTGGGTCGCCCCCTAGTGTTCAGCCACTGGTAATGCAGATTTCCCAGTCATTGGCACCCAGCTTTTCCATGTAGCGGTCTGGCTCTGACTTTCCCATAAATGACTTAGCCGAGGCCGCACCTTGCTATATTCAGTGATCTTCTTATTTTATAGGGTGCGTCGCTCTGTGACCTCCCCCCCCCGTCCCCTCACTGCGTTACCTTCCATTACATATATCATTGTCGCCCCACACTCATCCGCGTGAAACGCAGTATCGGCTCGGATCGCGTTAGGAGCCCTAATTTATGTAGTGAGGCTCGCCCGGAACTGCCCTCCTGTAAATCTACATCATTACCGGTGATAAATGTGCCATTACCAGTAATTACAGAGATTGCAAAACTGCTGCAGCCAGGGAGTCTGGGAAATCATATGCAAATGAGCCAGAATTGACCGGCCGGGCTCGCTGAGGTTAGGTCCCTTGGCTCCGGGACAGTGGGAACGGTTGGAGGGGGTTTCAAAGCTCCTGGGGGTTAATTTCTAATGCAAAAATCTTCCCATTCCCTCTTTGTTCTTATTCAGTTCCTGAACGTTCTATATCCTTCCATTTTCTAGGAATAAATCTGATGAAAACCTTTAAAAACGATGTTAATACATTGATTGTTTGGTCAGAAGGAGCAGCAGTTCCACTTCCCACCACCAGAGGGAGCTCACTGCTATGTATTCATGCTCTTAGTGAGCTGGTCTCCCTCTAGTGGTGACTGCAGGTAGTGAATATTATATCATTCAGTTCCACAGTTTTGTAAAGGATTTAATAGCTTTATATACATTAAATGAAGCTATGGATGCTATAAAAATATGTTTTTGGATAACCTAAAATTAGTTTTGGGACTCAGAGCTAAAAACGCAGAGTCCCTTTAAGGTGAGTAGTTAACCCCTTCCGGGAGCTTCAGTACCCTGTGGAGCTAATATAATAGGAAGCTGTTTTCCTACCCTTCACCGTCCTCCAAGGCTCGTCCTGCTAAATGCCATTTGGAGCAAGCGGCTTCTCATTTGACAGTAAAATCAATGGGTGAAATATTGCAGAAGCGGAATATGGCTCAGTGTGGAATTCATTACAGGACGGAGCTCGGCCGTCGGGTGAGAGCGGAGCCCCCTTCACTTTGGGTGGGAGTGGGGGGGGGTCACTGGTCACGGACCATCACTCATATCATCTCACAATACGTTACAATGGTATGAAAAGTGTGCAAACCCCTTACATAGAGCGGAAAACTGACGATATCAGCGCTGATTTACCTCCACTTATAGGCAACAATAATTGAGAATTGGGGAATTGATCGCTCTATTGTTTGTCGCCATCTTTATCATTTAGAGCCCTCGTCACAGATGAAAGAACAAAAAGCAGCTATCGTTAGGGTATTGTGCCGATATCACAGTATTATAGCAGTTATATTCTTGTACATAGGGGCAGTATTATAGCAGTTATATTCTTGTACATAGGGAGCAGTATTATAGTAGTTATATTCTTGTACATAGGAGCAGTATTATAGTAGTTATATTCTTGTACATAGGGGCAGTATTATAGTAGTTATATTCTTGTACATAGGGGCAGTATTATAGTAGTTATATTCTTGTACATAGGAGCAGTATTACAGTATTATAGTAGTTATATTCTTGTACATAGGGGCAGCATTATAGTAGTTATATTCTTGTACATAGGGGCAGTATTATAGTAGTTATATTCTTGTACATAGGAGCAGTATTATAGTAGTTATATTCTTGTACATAGGGGCAGTATTATAGTAGTTATATTCTTGTACATAGGGGCAGTATTATAGCAGTTATATTTTTGCACATAGGGGGCAGTATTATAGTAGTTATATTCTTGTACATAGGGGGCAGTATTATAGTAGTTATATTCTTGTACATAGGGGCAGTATTATAGTAGTTATATTCTTGTACATAGGGGCAGTATTATAGTAGTTATATTCTTGTACATAGGGGCAGTATTATAGTAGTTATATTCTTGTACATAGGAGCAGTATTATAGTAGTTATATTCTTGTACATAGGGACAGTATTATAGTAGTTATATTCTTGTACATAGGGGCAGTATTATAGTAGTTATATTCTTGTATATAGAAGCAGTATTATAGTAGTTATTTTCTTGTACATAGGGGCAGTATTATAGTAGTTATATTCTTGTACATAGGAGCAGTATTATAGTATTTATATTCTTGCACATAGGAGCAGTATTATAGTAGTTATATTCTTGTACATAGGGGCAGTATTATAGCAGTTATATTTTTGCACATAGGGGGCAGTATTATAGTAGTTATATTCTTGTACATAGGGGGCAGTATTATAGTAGTTATATTCTTGTACATAGGGGCAGTATTATAGTAGTTATATTCTTGTACATAGGGGCAGTATTATAGTAGTTATATTCTTGTACATAGGGGGCAGTATTATAGTAGTTATATTCTTGCACATAGGGGCAGTATTATAGTAGTTATATTCTTCTATATAGAGGCAGTATTATAGTAGTTATATTCTTCTATATAGAGGCAGTATTATAGTAGTTATATTATTATACATAGGAGCAGTATTATAGCAGTTCTATTCTTGTACACAAGAGCCGTATTATAGTAGTTATATTCTTGTACATAGAGGGCAGTATTATAGTTATATTATTGTACATAGGGGCAGTATTATAGTAATATTCTTGTACATATGGGGCAGTATTATAGTAGTTATATTCTTGCACATAGGAGCAGTATTATAGTAGTTATATTCTTGTACATAGGGGCAGTATTATAGTAGTTATATTCTTGTACAGAGGAGCAGTATTATAGTAGTTCTATTCTTGTACATAGGGGCAGTATTATAGTAGTTATATTCTTGCACATAGGAGCAGTATTATAGTAGTTATATTCTTGTACATAGAGGCAATATTATAGTAGTTATATTTTTGTACATAGGGGCAGTATTATAGTAGTTATATTCTTGTACATAGGGGCAGTATTATAGTAGTTATATTCTTGTACATAGGAGCAGTATTATAGTAGTTCTATTCTTGTACATAGGGGCAGTATTATAGTAGTTCTATTCTTGTACATAGGAGCAGTATTATAGTAGTTATATTCTTGTACATAGGAGCAGTATTATAGTAGTTATATTCTTGTACATAGGAGCAGTATTATAGTAGTTATATTCTTGTACATAGGGGCAGTATTATAGTAGTTATATTCTTGTACATAGAGGCAGTATTATAGTAGTTATATTCTTGTACATAGGGGCAGTATTATAGCAGTTATATTCTTGTACATAGGAGCAGTATTATAGTAGTTATATTCTTGTACATAGGAGCAGTATTATAGTAGTTATATTCTTGTACATAGAGGCATTATTATAGTAGTTATATTCTTGTACATAGGGGCAGTATTATAGTAGTTATATTCTTGTACATAGGAGCAGTATTATAGTAGTTCTATTCTTGTACATAGGGGCAGTATTATAGTAGTTCTATTCTTGTACATAGGAGCAGTATTATAGTAGATATATTCTTGTACATAGGGGCAGTATTATAGTAGTTCTATTCTTGTACATAGGGGCAGTATTATAGTAGTTCTATTCTTGTACATAGGAGCAGTATTATAGTAGTTATATTCTTGTACATAGGGGCAGTATTATAGTAGTTCTATTCTTGTACATAGGGGCAGTATTATAGTAGTTCTATTCTTGTACATAGGAGCAGTATTATAGTAGTTATATTCTTGTACATAGGAGCAGTATTATAGTAGTTATATTCTTGTACATAGGAGCAGTATTATAGTAGTTATATTCTTGTACATAGAGGCAGTATTATAGTAGTTATATTCTTGTACATAGGGGGCAGTATTATAGTAGTTATATTCTTGTACATAGGGGCAGTATTATAGTAGGTATATTCTTGTATATAGGGGCAGTATTATAGCAGTTATATTCGTGTACATAGGGGCAGTATTATAGTAGTTATATTCTTGTACATAGGGGGCAGTATTACAGTAGTTATATTCTTGTACATAGGAGCAGTATTATAGTAGTTATATTCTTGTACATAGGGGCAGTATTATAGTAGTTATATTCTTGTACATAGGGGCAGTATTATAGTAGTTATATTCTTGTACATGGGAGCAGTATTATAGTAGTTATATTCTTGTACATAGGGAGCAGTATTATAGTAGTTATATTCTTGTACATAGGAGCAGTATTATAGCAGTTATATTCTTGTACATATGGGGCAATATTATAGTAGTTATATTCTTGTACATAGGGGCAGTATTATAGTAGTTATATTCTTGTACATAGGAGCAGTATTATAGTAGTTATATTCTTGTACATAGGAGCAGTATTATAGTAGTTATATTCTTGTACATAGGAGCAGTATTATAGTAGTTATATTCTTGTACATAGAGGCAGTATTATAGTAGTTATATTCTTGTACATAGGGGGCAGTATTATAGTAGTTATATTCTTGTACATAGGGGCAGTATTATAGTAGGTATATTCTTGTATATAGGGGCAGTATTATAGCAGTTATATTCTTGTACATAGGGGCAGTATTATAGTAGTTATATTCTTGTACATAGGGGGCAGTATTACAGTAGTTATATTCTTGTACATAGGAGCAGTATTATAGTAGTTATATTCTTGTACATAGGGGCAGTATTATAGTAGTTATATTCTTGTACATAGGGGCAGTATTATAGTAGTTATATTCTTGTACATAGGAGCAGTATTATAGTAGTTATATTCTTGTACATAGGGAGCAGTATTATAGTAGTTATATTCTTGTACATAGGAGCAGTATTATAGCAGTTATATTCTTGTACATATGGGGCAATATTATAGTAGTTATATTCTTGTACATAGGGGCAGTATTATAGTAGTTATATTCTTGTACATAGGAGCAGTATTATAGTAGTTATATTCTTGTACATAGGGGTAGTTTTATAGTAGTTATAGTCTTGTACATAGGAATAGTATTATAGTAGTTATATTCTTGTGCATAGGGGTGCGGGTCATATATGTTTTATTATTTTTTATATTAACCTCTTAATCTTTTATGATAATTGATGTGTTATTTTCATATTCCGGAAATGTTGTACTTCACGTACGTGAGAATTTTTTTTTCTGTAATGGAGGTAAAATAAATTGTTATCTTCTTGAATGCAAATAGTAATTGGAGGTTCTTCTATAACTATTTTATTATAAAGACATTTAAAGGTCAGAGAACAGATTTTAACAATGTTTATTCATAAGTGATACTGACATTTTACGAGGACATTTCAAAAATACAAGACAGACCTCAGTATACAGGAATGAAAGGATAAAGTGAGCACCACTCCAATTTTTTCCCTCGTTACCTCGTTGTTGCATCGTTTTTGAGATCAGGTCGATGCAATAAGTACTTGAATTTTCTTGTTCTATCATACTGTAATAGATTCTATTTAGTTTGCATAATTAGGTTCCTCAGGGGCTGTCCTTACATAAATCAGTTTCTCAGGGGTTGTCCTTGCATAATTTTGTTCCTCAAGGGTTATTCTTACATAGTTCTGTTCCTTGGGGGCTGTCCTTACATAGTTGTGTTCCTGAGAGGTTGTCCTTGAATAATTGTATTATTCGGGGTTGTTCTTTCATAATTCTGTTCCTCAGGGATTGTCCTTACATAATTCTGTTCCTCAAGAGTTATCCTTGCATGATTCTGTTCTTTAGGGGTTGCTCAAGGGTTATTGTTGCATAATTCTGTTCCCCATGGGTTGTCCTTACATAATTGTGTTCCTCAGAGGTTTTCCTTGCATAATTGTATTCTTCTGAGGTTGTCCTTACATAATTCTGTTCCTCAAGGGTTCTTCTTACATAGTTCTGTTCATTAGGGGCTGTCCTTACATAATTCTGGTGCTTAAGGGTTGTTGTTGTTGTTGCATAATTCTGGTCCCCATGGCTTATCCTTACATAATTTTGTTCCTCAGGGGTTGTCCTTACATAGTTGTGTTCCTGAGAGGTTGTCCTTGAATAATTGTATTATTCTGGGGTTGTTCTTTCATAATTCTGTTCCTCAAGAGTTATCCTTGCATCCTTCTGTTCTTTAGGGGTTAGCCTTACATAATTTTGTTCTTTGGGGGTTGTCCTTACAGAATTATTTTTCTCCGTAGTTGTCCTTCCTTAATTTTGTTCCTAAGGTGTTGTCCTTGTATAATTCTGTTCCTCAAGGGTTCTCCTTGCATAGTTCTGTGGGGATTTTCCTTACATAATTCTGTTCCTCAGTGGTTGTTCTTACATAATTCTGTTCCTCAGTGGTGTTCTTGCATAATTCTGTTCATCAGATGTTGCCCTTACAGAATTCTGTTCCTCAAGTGTTGTTCTTGCATAATTCCGTTCTTCACGGGTTATCCTTACAGAATTTTGTTCCTCAGGGATTTTCCTTACATAATTCTGATCCTCAGGGGTTGTCCATACGTACTTCTGTTCTTCAGGGTTTGTCCTTACATAGTTTTATTCCTCAGGGATTATCCTTGCATAATTATGTTCCTCAGGGATTGTCCTTGCATAATTCTGTTCCTCAGGGGTTGTCCATACGTACTTCTGTTCCTCAGGGATTGACCTTGCATAGTTATGTTCCTCAGTGATTGTCCTTACATAATTCTGTTCCTCAGGGGTTGTCCATACGTGCTTCTGTTCTTCAGGGATTGTCCTTACATAGTTTTATTCCTCAGGGATTATCCTTGCATAATTATGTTCCTCAGGGATTGTCCTTGCATAATTCTGTTCCTTAGGGGTTGTCCATACGTACTTCTGTTTCTCAGGGATTGTCCTTGCATAGTTATGTTCCTCAGGTGTTATCCTTACATACTTTTGTTCCTCAGGGGTTGTCCATACGTACTTCTGTTCCTCAGTGATTGCCTTGCATAATTATGTTCCTCAGGGATTGTCCTTGCATAATTCTGTTCCTCAGGGGTTGTCCATACGTACTTCTGTTCCTCAGGGATTGACCTTGCATAGTTATGTTCCTCAGTGATTGTCCTTACATAATTCTGTTCCTCAGGGGTTGTCCATACATGCTTCTGTTCTTCAGGGATTGTCCTTACATAGTTTTATTCCTCAGGGATTATCCTTTCATAATTATGTTCCTCAGGGATTGTCCTTGCATAATTCTGTTCCTTAGGGGTTGTCAATACGTACTTCTGTTTCTCAGGGATTGTCCTTGCATAGTTATGTTCCTCAGGTGTTATCCTTACATACTTTTGTTCCTCAGGGGTTGTCCATACGTACTTCTGTTCCTCAGTGATTGCCTTGCATAATTATGTTCCTCAGGGATTGTCCTTGCATAGTTATGTTCCTCAGTGATTGTCCTTACATAATTCTGTTCCTCGGGGGTTGTTCTTTCATGATTCTGATCCTCAGGGGTGGTCCTTACCTTATTTTAAACTCCACTCGTTCCTGTACTGGATGTCCACTTGTTTCTGGCAACCTGTGTAAAGGAGCCATAAAAAGATAACATATCTGATGGCAATATAGGTGGCAGTAATGACACTGAGCGTATCCGGTTACTGCTGCGGAGTTACACTTTAATATTTGCTTTAATTTATACATCCGCTTATTAAATTGCGATTATAGAAATGTCGCCGCGTCCATTGCTCTTCCTAATCTAGCAGTATCCTGATATTTGTGTTATTACTCGTATTACACATTATCTCGCTTTTACCTGAAAAAAAAAAATAAAAATCTCCAGAGTTTGGAGCGTGAAGTTTTTCATGGATAATAGGATAAAATCCCCAGTAATGGCGTACAATGCTCCGCCGTTTTATTATCAATTTAACACATCTGAACAAATTACACAGAGCCGGCGGCTTTTCATATAAAATTATAGATCAGCGCCGGCTTCCTGTCATTTCTGTAAGAGCTTGCGATTGTTGGAGCCCGCGCACGCTTTGTTGTTCGCGTACAATGCGTGTGATCACAAATTATTGGTGCAGAACCGATGCAAATGCGGAGAGAACAATAGGTAGTGCGCAGGCATTTAACCCTGTGGGTACGGATCGTCAGGTATTCCGGATTACTGGACAGATGGGGAGATGCAATGTGGACTTTTATAGAGGATGTGTCACCTTTTGTAGCATCTCATGTGACTGTGTAAAGTTTGTGTAGAGTCAAGGGGGCGGGGCTTATGTAATTTGGCTCCTCCTTTTATGACAGCGCTTAAAGAGGGAGTCTGCTAATTTTCAAGGTAACCATTTGTCAGCCAATTCCTGCCTCCCCAACTCCTATTCACTAGGATCTCAAGTTCAGAATTTTCCATGATATAATGTTTAGGATCTCAAGCTGAGGGTCTCCCATGGTGGAATGTCTAGGATCTTAAGTTCAGGGACTCCCATAGTGGAATGTCTACAATCTCAAGTTCAGGGTCTCTCATGGTGGAATGTCTAAGATCTCAAGCTGAGGGTTTTCCATGGGAGAATGTCTAGGATCTCAAGCTGAGGGTTTCCCATGCTAGAATGTCTGGGATCTCAAGTTCAGGGTCTTCCATGGTAGAATGACTAGAATCTCAAATTCAGGGTTTCCCATGGTAGAATGTCAGCATCTCAAGTTCTGTGTCTCCCATGATAGAATGTCTAGGATCTTAAGTTCAGGGACTCCCATAGTGGAATGTCTACAATCTCAAGTTCAGGGTCTCTCATGGTGGAATGTATAGGATCTCAAGCTGAGGGTTTCCCATTGGAGAATGTCTAGGATCTCAAGCTGAGGGTCTCCCATGCTAGAATGTCTAGGAACTCAAGTGCAGGGTCTTCCATGGTAAAATGTCTAGGGTCTTAAGTTCAGGGATTCCCATGGTAGAATGTCTAGGATCTCAAGTTCAGGGTCTCTCAAACTTGTCAAATGTCTAGGATGTCAAGTTCAGGGTCTCCCATGGTATAATGTCTAGGATCTCAAATTCAGGTCTCCCATGTGGAACGTCTGGGATCTAAAGTTCAAGGCCTCCCATGGTAGAATGTCTAGGATCTCAAGTTCAGGGTCTCCCATAGTGAAATGTCTAGGATTTCAAGTTCAGGGTCTCCCATAGTGAAATGTCTAGGATTTCAAGTTCAGGGTCTCCCATGGTAGAATGTCTAGGATCTCTTGTTGAGAGTCTACCTACCATGGTGGAATGTCTAGGATCTCAAGTTCAGGGTCTCCCATGGTAGAGTGTCTAGAATGGGGTCTCCCTTCATAGAATGTCTAGGGTCTCAAGTTCAGGGTCTCCCATGGTAGTAGAATTTCTAAGGTTTCGAGTTCAGGGACTCCCATGTAAAATGTCTAGGATCTCAAGTTCAGGGACCCATGGTAGACTGTCTAGGATCTCAATTTCAGGGTCTCCCATGGTAGACTGTCTAGGATCTCAAGTTCAGGGTCTCCCATTGTGGAATGTCTAGGATCTCAAGTTCAGGGTCTCCCATTGTGGAATGTCTAGGATCTCAAGTTCAGGGTCTCCCATTGTGGAATGTCTAGGATCTCAAGTTCAGGGTCTCCCATTGTGGAATGTCTAGGATCTCAAGTTCAGGGTCTCCCATTGTGGAATGTCTAGGATCTCAAGTTCAGGGTTTCCCATAGGAGAATGTCTAGGATCTCAAGTTCAGGGTCTCCCATTGTGGAATGTCTAGGATCTCAAGTTCAGGGTCTCCCATGGTAGAATGTCTAGGATCTCAAGTCCAGGGTTTCCCATAGGAGAATGTCTAGGATCTCAAGTTCAGGGTCTCCGAATGTAGAATGTCTAGGATGTCAAGTTCAGGGTCTTCTATGGTGGAATGTCTATGATCTCAAGTTCAGGGTCTCCCATGGTAGACTGTCTAGGATCTCAAGTTCAGGGTCTCCCATTGTGGAATGTCTAGGGTCTCAAGTTCAGGGTTTCCCATGGTAGACTGTCTAGGATCTCAAGTTCAGGGTTTCCCATAGGAAAATGTCTAGGATCTCAAGTTCAGGGTCTCCCATTGTGGAATGTCTAGGATCTCAAGTTCAGGGTCTCCCATGGTAGAATGTCTTGGATCTCAAGTTCAGGGTCTCCCATTGTGGAATGTCTTGGATCTCAAGTTCAGGGTTTCCCATGGTAGACTGTCTAGGATCTCAATTTCAGGGTCTCCAATGGTAGACTGTCTAGAATATCAAGTTTGGGGTCTCCCTTCATAGAATGTCTAGGATCTCAAGTTCAGGATCTCCCATGATAGAATGTCTAGGATCTCAAGTTCAGGGTCTCCAATGGTAGACTGTCTAGGATTTCAAGTTCAGGGTCTCCAATGGTAGACTGTCTAGGATCTCCAGTTCAGAGCCTCCCATTGTGGAATGTCTTGGATCTCAAATTCAGGGTCTCCCATGGTAGAATTTCTAGGATCTCAAGTTCAGGGTTTCCCATAGGAGAATGTCTAGGATCTCCAGTTCAGGGTTTCCCATAGGAGAATGTCTTGGATCTCAAATTCAGGGTCTCCCATGGTAGAATTTCTAGGATTTCAAGTTCAGGGTTTCCCATAGGAGAATGTCTAGGATCTCAAGTTCAGGGTCTCCGAAGGTAGAATGTCTAGGATCTTAAGTTCAGGGTCTTCTATGGTGGAATGTCTACGATCTCAAATTCAGGGTCTCCCATGGTAGAATTTCTAGGATCTCAAGTTCAGGGTCTCCCATGGTAGACTGTCTAGGATCTCAAGTTCAGGGTCTCCCATAGGAGAATGTCTAGGATCTCAAGTTTTGGTTCTGCCATGGTAGAATGTCTGAGATCTAAAGTTCTGGGTCTCTTTGAACTGGATGAATAATTGTATAAATGAGAGTGGCCAAAGCTTGAGTCCATATCATCCCTGTAGGAGTCCAGCTCCGCCCGTCATACAATGTTTGACATTTTTCAAAAGTGTAAAATCTCAAGTTCAGAAGATAACAGGCTGATACCGATCCACCCGTCAATGATCATCCATTGCTTCATTCTGGCGGTATTTTTTTGTTCTGTATAATGGCAGTTTTTTTTATCACCGAGCTTTCCAGTAAAAGGACAAGGGCTCTTTAAGAAGCTTCTGACTTCTGTTATTACCGAGATATAAAGTCCATAGATCTCTGGCGCTTTAAGTCTAGTATGTGACCCCCCATGAAGCTGCAGGGCATGACCTGAACTTCCAGCGCATCCCTCGCTCTGAAATCCAGTCGCCTCCTGGACTTTGTTGAGTCCTTTGATGTACAACACACATAATGGAGACGATGAGATCGTGTGCACGGTGTGGCGGTGTAGTTCAATAGCACAGTGGGAAAAAAATAAGTGCGAGGGCGTTATATGGGGAGAGGCGTAAATCAGTCATACCAACAGATGCTAATGTCTGTGGAGGTTCTTCTCACTGCAGATATGTGCCGTAGGGGGCAGGTGTACTTACCGTAAAGATAGGTCACCTGAAAAGGCTGATAACTGGGAACAGTACAGGATATATCATATATAGTAGTGTATATATAATATTACTCTAATCAGATGAACACATATTGTATTCCTTACTGCAGTCACATCCAGAGCTGCGCTCCAAAATTCTTCCAGTAAGTTCTGTGCAGAAGGACACAGCCATCCAAATGCCAATACACATTGAACAATGGAATATCCGTGTGACTGGCGCTCTGTGTAATGTTTCTGTTAAACTTCGCAGTCCCTATTTTACCCTGTCCCAAATAAAGGGGCGGCGCTCAGTAAAAAATCACACCCAAAAGGAGGCAATCTTGGGGCAGGGCTTAAAGGGTTATTCCCATCATCATATTTTTTTTCTAGAAATGGACATTATCAGATAGGTCTTGTTAAAAAAAACACTTTTGCAATTTACTGTTTGGTAAAATTTGCAGCCGTTCTTCAGATATTAACACTTTTGTTTACAGTTTGTTGCCTAGGAAACCAACCTATCTAGCTTTTAAGTGGTGTGTTGAAGCTAACCAGGAGTAGGAGGTAACACTGCGCTCCAGTGATCCTGACCAGCTTCAATACAGGGCACCAGAAAAGAGCTTGTAAGTACTGCACATGCTCTGCTGTTTAGACGGTGGTGGTCGGACTCCTAGGCAACAGAGTGTAAACAAAATAAAAGTGTTAATATCTCAAGAACGGCTGAAAATTGTATTAAAGGGTAAATTGCAAAAATGCTTCAAATTACAAGATATATCCAACCATACCAATTTATGAAAATTGGAAATACCCCTTTAAATGTCCTGATTTGGGTGGTTTAAGTGTGGGAATGTATGGACTGGAGGTTTCCTAAAACTTTCTTGACAGATGATTTTGGATGATTTCTAATGAGCCATGTTTTTGTACATCTTTTGGTCTGTAGAGGATGGCGGTATCTGGCAGTGGCCTACTACACTCAACCCCACTGCCAGAAACACCACCTGGACAGTCACTTTTGGGAGTGGCTTTTATACACCCACCCCCTTCCTTCCCTCTTAATTATCCATGCAAAAATCAGTACCATTGGCAAATATGTGCTAAAAATGTAGCACTGGGGCCCATGAATTTAAGTTGCATTTCTGCCAAAGTGGGAGGATCATGAAAAGTCTGTGCAGCTTGAAGAGGCAGTCTATTGTACAGCAAAGGGAAGTTCCTATGATGATAATGAACATCAAGCTACTCATACGTAAATGTGGGAACGCAGACAGGAAGATAGGTGGTGGCTAGGCATTGGGGCTAAGGATTTTCAAGGTTGTTCCTCTGTCAAGGTGGGAGGAACATGAAACAAGTCTGTGCAGCTTGGAGAGGCAGTCTGATGTACAGAAAAGATAAGTACTTGTGATGGTAACAAAAATATGCAAATGGTGGGAACGCAGAATGGAAGATATGTAGTGGCTGAGGATTTTCAAGGTTGTGCTTCTGTCAAGGTGGAAGAACATGAAACAAGTCTGTGCAGCTTGGAGAGGCAGTCTGATGTACAGAAAAGATAAGTACTTGTGATGGTAACAAAAATATGCAAATGGTGGGAACGCAGAATGGAAGATATGTAGTGGCTGAGGATTTTCAAGGTTGTGCTTCTGTCAAGGTGGAAGAACATGAAACAAGTCTGTGCAGCTTGGAGAGGTAGTCTAATGTATGGTAGAGAACTTCCTGTAATGGCAATGCAAATGGTGGGAACTCAGACAGGAAGATGTGTGGTGGCTAGGCATTGGGGCTAAGGATTTTCAAGGTTGGGCCTCTGTGAGAGTGGAAGGTGCATGAAACAAGTCTGTGCAGCTTGGAGAGGCAGAATAATGTACGGCAAAGAGAACTTCATGTGATGACAACACAAATGGTGGGAATGAAGACAGGGAGATGTGTGGTGACTAGGCATTGGGGCTAAAGATATTCAAGTTGAGCCTCTGTGAGATTGGAAGGTGCATGAAACAAGTCTGTGTAGTTTAAAGAAGTAGTCTGTTTATGGCAAAGAGAACTTCCTATGGTGGCAAGTCAGACAGGAAGATGTGTGGTGGCTAGGCATTGGGGCTCAAGATTTTCAAGGTTGAGCCTCTGTGAGTGTGAGAGGAACATGAAACAAGTCTGTGCAGTTTGGAAAGGCAGTCTGATGTACAGCAAACAGAACTTCTTGTGATCATAACAAAAATGTGCAAATGGTGGCAACGCAGAATGGAAGATATGTGGCTGGTAGGCATTGGGGCTAAGGACTTTCAAAGTTGAGCCTCTGTAAGAGTGGGAGGAACATGAAACAAGTCTGTGAATCTTGGAGAGGCAGTCTATTGTATAGCAAATAAACTTGCTGAGAATACAGCAGCGGAAATGGATATTGACTGCAGATTACAACAGGTATAATTCGGAGAAGAATCTGTATTGGGATGTAGTAATAAGCGGACAGTGTGCGCAGATATTACAGCGGCGTCTCGCCTGCCAGTGATACAGCAGAATCAGTAAATGCCCGGCTCATGGCCCGGGCCGTGTAAATAAGACATCTCCGTCCATTGCATTATAAACCCTGGACAAGGAGACGGAGCAGTGAAGGTCAGAGACAAAGTCAGACAAAGAGGATGACATTGAGGGCGACAGGCAGCGGAGATGAGAATAACTCGTCCCAACAATGCCGGGAACTGACGCCACTGAGCGGAGCCGCGGAGCGTCCCGGGCATCGTCTGTCCTCGTTACTGTAATGGCCTCGGACATCACTGAGCACGTGCAGCGCCTCGCCACAACCGGTAACAAAAGTGACAGGCAAGGAGGACACTACCGGCTGCACCGGTGTGCTCATCACCAGTCACTGCAGTAATGACCCCGGATCTGCTCATCACCAGTCACTGCGGTAATGACCCCGGATGTGCACATCACCAGTCACTGCAGTAATGACCCCGGATGTGCACATCACCAGTCACTGCAGTAATGACCCCGGATGTGCTCATCACCAGTCACTGCAGTAATGACCCCGGATGTGCTCATCACCAGTCACTGCAGTAATGATGACCCCGGATGTGCTCATCACCAGCCACTGCGGTAATGACCCCGGATGTGCACATCACCAGTCACTGCAGTAATGATGACCCCGGATGTGCTCATCACCAGCCACTGCGGTAATGACCCCGGATGTGCACATCACCAGCCACTGCAGTAATGATGACCCCGGATGTGCACATCACCAGTCACTGCGGTAATGACCCCGGATGTGCACATCACCAGTCACTGCAGTAATGACCCCGGATGTGCACATCACCAGTCACTGCAGTAATGATGACCCCGGATGTGCACATCACCAGTCACTGCGGTAATGACCCCGGATGTGCACATCACCAGTCACTGCAGTAATGACCCCGGATGTGCTCATCACCAGTCACTGCGGTAATGACCCCGGATGTGCACATCACCAGTCACTGCAGTAATGACCCCGGATGTGCTCATCACCAGACACTGCGGTAATAACCCCGGATGTGCACATCACCAGTCACTGCAGTAATGACCCCGGATGTGCACATCACCAGACACTGCGGTAATAACCCCGGATGTGCACATCACCAGACACTGCGGTAATGACCCCGGATGTGCACATCACCAGTCACTGCGGTAATGACCCCGGATGTGCACATCACCAGCCACTGCAGTAATGACCCCGGATGTGCACATCACCAGCCACTGCAGTAATGACCCCGGATGTGCTCATCACCAGCCACTGCAGTAATGACCCCGGATGTGCACATCACCAGTCACTGCGGTAATGACCTCGGATGTGCTCATCACCAGACACTGCGGTAATGACTGCGGTAATGACCCCGGATGTGCACATCACCAGCCACTGCAGTAATGACCTCGGATGTGCACATCACCAGCCACTGCAGTAATGACCTCGGATGTGCACATCACTAGTCACTGCGGTAATGACCTCGGATGTGCACATCATAAGTCACTGCGGTAATGACCCCGGATGTGCTCATCACCAGTCACTGCAGTAATGACCCCGGATGTGCTCATCACCAGCCACTGCATTAATGACCTCGGATGTGCTCATCACCAGACACTGCAGTAATGACCTCGGATGTGCACATCACCAGTCACTGCAGTAATGACCCCGGATGTGCACATCACCAGTCACTGCGGTAATGACCCCAGATGTGCACATCACCAGTCACTGCAGTAATGACCCCGGATGTGCACATCACCAGCCACTGCGGTAATGACCCCGGATGTGCTCATCACAAGTCACTGCAGTAAAGACCCCGGATGTGCACATCACCAGTCACTGCAGTAATGACCCCGGATGTGCTCATCACCAGCCACTGCATTAATGACCTCGGATGTGCACATCACCAGTCACTGCGGTAATGACCTCGGATGTGCACATCACCAGTCACTGCAGTAATGATGACCCCGGATGTGCACATCACCAGTCACTGCGGTAATGACCCCGGATGTGCACATCACCAGTCACTGCGGTAATGACCCCGGATGTGCACATCACCAGACACTGCAGTAATGACCCCGGATGTGCACATCACCAGTCACTGCGGTAATGACCCCAGATGTGCACATCACCAGACACTGCAGTAATGACCCCGGATGTGCACATCACCAGCCACTGCGGTAATGACCCCGGATGTGCTCATCACAAGTCACTGCAGTAAAGACCCCGGATGTGCACATCACCAGTCACTGCAGTAATGACCCCGGATGTGCTCATCACCAGTCACTGCAGTAATGACCCCGGATGTGCACATCACCAGTCACTGCGGTAATGACCCCGGATGTGCACATCACCAGTCACTGCAGTAAAGACCCCGGATGTGCTCATCACCAGTCACTGCAGTAAAGAACCCGGATGTGCACATCACCAGTCACTGCAGTAATGACCCCGGATGTGCTCATCACCAGTCACTGCAGTAAAGACCCCGGATGTGCACATCACCAGTCACTGCGGTAATGATGACCCCAGATGTGCACATCACCAGTCACTGCAGTAATGACCCCGGATGTGCACATCACCAGTCACTGCGGTAATGATGACCCCAGATGTGCACATCACCAGTCACTGCGGTAATGACCCCGGATGTGCTCATCACCAGTCACTGCGGTAATGACCCCGGATGTGCACATCACCAGTCACTGCAGTAATGACCCCGGATGTGCTCATCACCAGTCACTGCAGTAATGACCCCAGATGTGCTCATCACCAGTCACTGCGGTAATGACCTCGGATGTGCACATCATAAGTCACTGCGGTAATGACCCCGGATGTGCTCATCACCAGTCACTGCAGTAATGACCCCGGATGTGCACATCACCAGACACTGCAGTAATGACCCCGGATGTGCTCATCACCAGTCACTGCAGTAATGACCCCGGATGTGCTCATCACCAGTCACTGCAGTAATGACCCCAGATGTGCTCATCACCAGTCACTGCGGTAATGACCTCGGATGTGCACATCATAAGTCACTGCGGTAATGACCCCGGATGTGCTCATCACCAGTCACTGCAGTAATGACCCCGGATGTGCACATCACCAGTCACTGCGGTAATGACCCCGGATGTGCAAATCACCAGTCACTGCAGTAATGACCCCGGATGTGCTCATCACCAGTCACTGCAGTAATGACCCCAGATGTGCTCATCACCAGTCACTGCGGTAATGACCTCGGATGTGCACATCATAAGTCACTGCGGTAATGACCCCGGATGTGCTCATCACCAGTCACTGCAGTAATGACCCCGGATGTGCACATCACCAGACACTGCAGTAATGACCCCGGATGTGCTCATCACCAGTCACTGCAGTAATGACCCCGGATGTGCTCATCACCAGTCACTGCAATAATGACCCCGGATGTGCTCATCACCAGTCACTGCAGTAATGACCCCGGATGTGCTCATCACCAGTCACTGCGGTAATGATGACCCCGGATGTGCACATCACCAGTCACTACGGTAATGACCCCGGATGTGCTCATCACCAGTCACTGCAATAATGACCCCGGATGTGCACATCACCAGTCACTGCAGTAATGATGACCCCGGATGTGCACATCACCAGTCACTGCAGTAATGACCCCGGATGTGCACATCACCAGTCACTGCGGTAATGACCTCGGATGTGCACATCACCAGTCACTGCAGTAATGACCCCGGATGTGCTCATCACCAGTCACTGCGGTAATGACCCCGGATGTGCACATCACCAGTCACTGCGGTAATGACCTCGGATGTGCACATCACCAGTCACTGCGGTAATGACCCCGGATGTGCTCATCACCAGTCACTGCAATAATGATGACCCCGGATGTGCACATCACCAGTCACTGCAGTAATGACCCTGGATGTGCACATCACCAGTCACTGCGGTAATGACCTCGGATGTGCACATCACCAGTCACTGCGGTAATGACCCCAGATGTGCTCATCACCAGTCACTGCGGTAATGACCCCGGATGTGCACATCACCAGACACTGCGGTAATGACCCCGGATGTGCACATCACCAGACACTGCGGTAATGACCCCGGATGTGCACATCACCAGTTACTGCAGTAATGACCCCGGATGTGCTCATCACCAGTCACTGCAATAATGATGACCCCGGATGTGCACATCACCAGTCACTGCAGTAATGACCCCGGATGTGCACATCACCAGTCACTGCAGTAAAGACCCCGGATGTGCACATCACCAGTCACTGTGGTAATGACCTCGTATGTGCACATCACCAGTCACTGTGGTAATGACCTCGGATGTGCACATCACCAGTCACTGCAGTAATGACCCCGGATGTGCTCATCACCAGTCACTGCGGTAATGACCCCGGATGTGCACATCACCAGTCACTGCAGTAATGACCCCGGATGTGCTCATCACCAGCCACTGCGGTAATGACCCCGGATGTGCTCATCACCAGTCACTGCAGTAATGACCCCAGATGTGCTCATCACCAGTCACTGCAATAATGACCCCGGATGTGCACATCACCAGTCACTGCAGTAATGACCCCGGATGTGCACATCACCAGTCACTGCAGTAATGATGACCCCGGATGTGCACATCACCAGTCACTGCAGTAATGACCTCGGATGTGCACATCACCAGTCACTGCAGTAATGATGAGCCCGGATGTGCTCATCACCAGTCACTGCAATAATGATGACCCCGGATGTGCTCATCACCAGTCACTGCAATAATGATGACCCCGGATGTGCTCATCACCAGTCACTGCAATAATGATGACCTCGGATGTGCACATCACCAGTCACTGCAGTAATGACCTCGGATGTGCACATGACCAGTCACTGCAGTAATGATGACCCCGGATGTGCTCATCACCAGTCACTGCGGTAATGACCCTGGATGTGCACATCACCAGTCACTGCAGTAATGACCCCGGATGTGCTCATCACCAGTCACTGCAATAATGATGACCCCGGATGTGCACATCACCAGTCACTGCAGTAATGACCCCGGATGTGCACATCACCAGTCACTGCAGTAATGACCCCGGATGTGCACATCACCAGTCACTGCAGTAATGACCCTGGATGTGCACATCACCAGTCACTGCGGTAATGACCTCGGATGTGCACATCACCAGTCACTGCGGTAATGACCCCGGATGTGCTCATCACCAGTCACTGCGGTAATGACCCCGGATGTGCACATCACCAGTCACTGCAGTAATGATGACCCCGGATGTGCTCATCACCAGTCACTGCGGTAATGACCCCGGATGTGCACATCACCAGTCACTGCGGTAATGATCTCGGATGCGCACATCACCAGTCACTGCGGTAATGACCTCGGATGTGCTCATCACCAGTCACTGCAGTAATGACCCCGGATGTGCACATCACCAGTCACTGTAGTAATGACCCCGGATGTGCACATCACCAGTCACTGCAGTAATGACCCCGGATGTGCTCATCACCAGCTACTGCGGTAATGACCCCAGATGTGCTCATCACCAGTCACTGCAGTAATGATGACCCCGGATGTGCACATCACCAGTCACTGCGGTAATGACCTCGGATGTGCTCATCACCAGCCACTGCAGTAATGACCCCAGATGTGCACATCACCAGTCACTGCGGTAATGACCCCGGATGTGCACATCTCCAGCCACTGCGGTAATGACCCTGGATGTGCACATCACCAGTCACTGCAGTAATGACCCCAGATGTGCACATCACCAGTCACTGCAGTAATGACCCCAGATGTGCACATCACCAGTCACTGCGGTAATGACCCCGGATGGGCACATCACCAGTCACTGCGGTAATGACCCCGGATGTGCACATCACCAGCCACTGCAGTAATGACCCCGGATGTGCACATCACCAGTCACTGCGGTAATGACCCCGGATGTGCACATCACCAGTCACTGCAGTAATGACCCCGGATGTGCACATCACCAGTCACTGCGGTAATGACCCCAGATGTGCTCATCACCATTCACTGCTATAATGACCTCGGATTTGCTCATCACCAGTCACTGCAGTAATGACCCCGGATGTGCACATCACCAGTCACTGCGGTAATGACCCCGGATGTGCTTATCACCATTCACTGCGGTAATGACCCCGGATGTGCTCATCACCATTCACTGCGGTAATGACCCCGGATGTGCTCATCACCAGTCACTGCAGTAATGAACCCGGATGTGCTCATCACCAGTCACTGCAGTAATGACCCCGGATGTGCACATCACCAGTCACTGCGGTAATGAACCCGGATTTGCTCATCACCAGTCACTGCGGTAATGACCTCGGATTTGCTCATCACCAGTCACTGCGGTAATGACCTCGGATTTGCTCATCACCAGTCACTGCAGTAATGACATCTGACCCTGGGGTCTATAATAAGGCTCTGCACCTCCTAATCTTCTGCACTCCAGACATATGCGGGAAGCTCTGCATTGCTGGATAAGCTACCCAGTCTTCTGTAGTCTCCAGTAGAGGCGGCCATATTGGTTGGCCCTCAGTTATCTCAGAAATAAAAAACAACTTATTGCACACATGTACAGTAGGAGGCAGGGTGTACATCCTATATCTGCCTTATATTTGTGTCATCCGCCTCACAACCATAAATCATCAATTCTTATATTTTCTTCTTCCTTCAGGACAACAAGTTCTGGGGCTGGTCGAGAATCAGAGCGACTGGTACCTTGGAAATCTATGGAAAAACCATCGGCCATGGCCGGCACTGGGCAGAGGATACAACACAGGTACAATGTCTGCAGGGGACTGATCGGGAGGGAAGACCATGTAATGTATCCTGAGAGCAAGAATATAAATATAATACTGCCCCTATGTACCAGAATATAACTACTATAATACTGCCCCCTATATACAAGAATATAACTACTATAATACTGTCCCTATGTACAAGAATATAACTACTATAATACTGCTCCTATGTACAATAATATAACTACTATAATACTGCCCCTATATACAAGAATATAACTACTATAATACCGCCCCTATGTACAAGAATATACCTACTATAATACTGCTCCTATGTACAAGAATATAACTACTATAATACTGCCCCCTATGCACAAGACTATAACCATTATAATACTGCCCCTATGTACAAGAATATAACTACTATAATACTGTCCCCTATGTACAAGGATATAACTACTATAATACTGCCCCTATGTACAAGAATATAACTACTATAATACTGCCCCCTATATACAAGAATATAACTACTATAATACTACCTACTATGTGCAAGAATATAACTACTATAATACTGTCCCCTATGTACAAGAATATAACTACTATAACACTGCCCCTATGTACAAGAATATAACTACTATAATACTGTCCCTATGTACAAGAATATAACTACTATAATACTGTCCCCTATGTACAAGAATATAACTACTATAACACTGCCCCTATGTACAAGAATATAACTACTATAATACTGCCCCTATGTACAAGAATATAACTACTATAACACTGCCCCTATGTACAAGAATATAACTACTATAATACTGTCCCCTATGTACAAGAATATAACTACTATAATACTGCCCCCTATATACAAGAATATAACTACTACAATACTGCCCCCTATATACAAGAATATAACTACTATAATACTGCTCCTATGTACAAGAATATAACTACTATAATACTGCCCCTATGTACAAGAATATAACTACTATAATACTGCCCCTATGTACAGGAATATAACTACTATAATACTGCTCCTATATACAAGAATATAACTACTATAATACTGCCCCCATGTACAAGAATATAACTACTATAATACTGCCCCTATGTACAAGAATATATCTACTATAATACTGCCCCTATGTACAAGAATATAACTACTATAATACTGCCCCCATGTACAAGAATATAACTACTATAATACTGCCCCTATGTACAAGAATATAACTACTATAATACTGCCCCTATATACAAGAATATAACTACTATAATACTGCCCCCATGTACAAGAATATAACTACTATAATACTGCCCCTATGTTCAAGAATATATCTACTATAATACTGCCCCTATGTACAAGAATATAACTACTATAATACTGCCCCCATGTACAAGAATATAACTACTATAATACTGCCCCTATGTACAAGAATATAACTACTATAATACTGCCCCTATATACAAGAATATAACTACTATAATACTGCCCCTATGTACAAGAATATAACTACTATAATACTGCCCCTATATACAAGAATATAACTACTATAATACTGCCCCTATGTTCAAGAATATATCTACTATAATACTGCCCCTATGTACAAGAATATAACTACTATAATACTGCTCCTATGTACAAGAATATATCTACTATAATACTGCTCCTATGTACAAGAATATAACTACTATAATACTGCCCCTATGTACAAGAATATAACTACTATAATACTGCCCCTATGTTCAAGAATATATCTACTATAATACTGCCCCTATGTACAAGAATATAACTACTATAATACTGCTCCTATGTACAAGAATATATCTACTATAATACTGACTGCCACTATGTACAAGAATATATCTACTATAATACTGCCCCCATGTACAAGAATATAACTACTATAATACTGCCCCTATGTTCAAGAATATATCTACTATAATACTGCCCCTATGTACAAGAATATAACTACTATAATACTGCTCCTATGTACAAGAATATAACTATTATAATACTGCCCCTATTTACAAGAATATAACTACTATAATACTGCCCCTATGTACAAGAATATATCTACTATAATACTGCCCCTATGTACAAGAATATAACTACTATAATACTGCCCCTATGTACAAGAATATAACTACTATAATGCTGCCCCCATGTACAAGAATATAACTATTATAATACTGCCCCTATGTACAAGAATATATCTACTATAATACTGCCCCCATGTACAAGACTATAACCATTATAATACTGCCCCTATGTACAAGAATATAACTACTATAATACTGTCCCCTATGTACAAGAATATAACTACTATAATACTGCCCCTATGTACAAGAATATAACTACTATAATACTGCCCCCTATATACAAGAATATAACTACTATAATACTACCTACTATGTGCAAGAATATAACTACTATAATACTGTCCCCTATGTACAAGAATATAACTACTATAACACTGCCCCTATGTACAAGAATATAACTACTATAATACTGTCCCTATGTACAAGAATATAACTACTATAATACTGCCCCCTATGTACAAGAATATAACTACTATAATACTGCCCCTATGTACAAGAATATAACTACTATAATACTGCCCCCATGTACAAGAATATAACTACTATAATACTGCCCCTATGTACAAGAATATAACTACTATAATACTGCCCCTATATACAAGAATATAACTACTATAATACTGCCCCCATGTACAAGAATATAACTACTATAATACTGCCCCTATGTTCAAGAATATATCTACTATAATACTGCCCCTATGTACAAGAATATAACTACTATAATACTGCCCCCATGTACAAGAATATAACTACTATAATACTGCCCCTATGTACAAGAATATAACTACTATAATACTGCCCCTATATACAAGAATATAACTACTATAATACTGCCCCTATGTACAAGAATATAACTACTATAATACTGCCCCTATATACAAGAATATAACTACTATAATACTGCCCCTATGTTCAAGAATATATCTACTATAATACTGCCCCTATGTACAAGAATATAACTACTATAATACTGCTCCTATGTACAAGAATATATCTACTATAATACTGCTCCTATGTACAAGAATATAACTACTATAATACTGCCCCTATGTACAAGAATATAACTACTATAATACTGCCCCTATGTTCAAGAATATATCTACTATAATACTGCCCCTATGTACAAGAATATAACTACTATAATACTGCTCCTATGTACAAGAATATATCTACTATAATACTGACTGCCACTATGTACAAGAATATATCTACTATAATACTGCCCCCATGTACAAGAATATAACTACTATAATACTGCCCCTATGTTCAAGAATATATCTACTATAATACTGCCCCTATGTACAAGAATATAACTACTATAATACTGCTCCTATGTACAAGAATATAACTATTATAATACTGCCCCTATTTACAAGAATATAACTACTATAATACTGCCCCTATGTACAAGAATATATCTACTATAATACTGCCCCTATGTACAAGAATATAACTACTATAATACTGCCCCTATGTACAAGAATATAACTACTATAATGCTGCCCCCATGTACAAGAATATAACTATTATAATACTGCCCCTATGTACAAGAATATATCTACTATAATACTGCCCCCATGTACAAGAATATAACTACTATAATACTGCCCCTATGTTCAAGAATATATCTACTATAATACTGCCCCTATGTACAAGAATATAACTGCTGTAATACTGCCCCTATGTACAAGAATATATCTACTATAATACTGCCCCTATGTACAAGAATATAACTCCTATAATACTGCCCCTATGTACAAGAATATAACTGCTATAATGCTGCCCCCATGTACAAGAATATAACTACTATAATACTGCCCCTATGTACAAGAATATATCTACTATAATACTGCCCCATGTACAAGAATATAACTACTATAATACTGCCCCTATGTTCAAGAATATATCTACTATAATACTGCCCCCTATGTACAAGAATATAACTACTATAATACTGCCCCCATGTACAAGAATATATCTACTATAATACTGCCCCCATGTACAAGAATATAACTACTATAATACTGCCCCTATGTTCAAGAATATATCTACTATAATACTGCCCCTATGTACAAGAATATAACTGCTATAATGCTGCCCCCATGTACAAGAATATAACTACTATAATACTGCCCCTATGTACAAGAATATATCTACTATAATACTGCCCCCATGTACAAGAATATAACTACTATAATAGTGCCCCTATGTTCAAGAATATATCTACTATAATACTGCCCCTATGTACAAGAATATAACTACTATAATACTGCTCCTATGTACAAGAATATAACTGCTATAATGCTGCCCCCTATGTACAAGAATATAACTACTATAATACTGCCCCTATGTACAAGAATATAACTGCTATAATACTGCTCTCTATGTACAAGAATATAACTACTATAATACTGCTCCCTATGTACAAGAATATATCTACTATAATACTGCCTCTATGTACAAGAATATAACTACTATAATACTGCCCCTATGTACAAGAATATAACTACTATAATACTGCCCCCTATGTACAAGAATATAACTGCTATAATACTGCCCCCTATGTACAAGAATATAACTACTATAATACTGCCCCTATGTACAAGAATATAACTACTATAATACTGCCCCTATGTACAAGAATATAACTACTATAATACTGCCCCTATGTACAAGAATATAACTACTATAATACTGCCCCTATGTACAAGAATATAACTACTATAATACTGCCCCCTATGTACAAGAATATAACTACTATAATACTGCCCCTATGTACAAGAATATAACTACTATAATACTGCCCCTATGTACAAGAATATAACTACTATAATACTGCCCCCTCCTGATACACTTCATATTCTCTGTCCTCACCTGCTTTATTTCTTGTTTGTATTAGTTAATTACTTATTGACGTCGTCTCCGTTAGACTTTAGCACCGGCCACCAGTGATTTTTCAGGCTGCTGATCTGTCAGTGTGGCGTCCTGTGCTCTGCAGACAGTAGATAGATTTCTCTCACCTTCACTCTCCAAGTTGGGAAAAGCTCCTTAAAGCAATTTTTGCTCTGGAGGATGTGACTGCAGAATCATAAAGAGGGACGTGAGTCCTCTCTTACTGTACATTAAGGGGAGCCTGTAATTAGGTTCCCGCTGCCCTTATTGCGGTATGTTTTTCTCTGAAAATCACTTTGACTGATGCTTCTTGAAGATAACGGTTCAGTCTTAGCATACTTGATGTTTGCTGCGTGTAAAAATTGACAGAGACTGGGAAAAATAGAAAAGGCCCATTATAAGTGTCTGCATCATAGATAGCTAGTGAGTGGGGGTGAGGAACACTTCCTTTATTGATTACTATGTGTAAAAATTGACAGAGACTGGGAAAAATAGAAGAAGCCCAATAGAAGTATCTGCATCATAGATAGTTAGTAAGTGGGGGTGAGGAACATTTCCTTTATTGATTACTATGTGTAAAAATTGACAGAGACTGGGAAAAATAGAAGAAGCCCAATAGAAGTATCTGCATCATAGATAGTTAGTAAGTGGGGGTGAGGAACACTTCCTGGAATCACATAGGCGCGTGCACTAACCTCCAGCCTTAGTTGTAGCTGGTGTAGTTTGTCCGTGGTGAGATCAGCCCTCCTCAATGAGAGTACCACCATTAGAGGGAAGCGTGCCACAGCAGCACAGAGGACTATTTCTGAATGTGAAGACCATGTCCTCGAGAAGGGAACAGGAATGGCTACTATTGAGGTATCGCCAGTGCACTGTGTGCGGAGCTGTCCGTCCGGATACCGGCAGAGCGGAGAATATCTGATCGGTGGGGACGCCGAGTGTTGGACCCCTATCGAGCTCATATTGATGACCTGTCCTACATATCGGTCATTGATTCTGGAAATCCCCTTTAAATATGAGATGAATGTAGGAATGCTGTGCGCTGCACTAAGGTCCGCTCCACCTCTAGCTCCAGTGATTTCTGGCTATTTTAGCTCCTTGTGCCACTGGATTAATGAGATTAGTGTCGACCGGCAGCCATAACTGCTTCATGGCACTTGGCATTCAGAAGGCAGCGCCGGGCGGTATTTATAGACTCCACACATTTCATGTCACCGGGGTATCCGGGTTTTCTTTTCACACTGAGCGAGATGTCCGAGTAATTTTATTCATAGCTGGAAACCGCGTCGCTGCAGTGAAAGAGGCGCGCAGTATGCACAATGTAAAGATTATGCCATGTGGGATATTAAATCTTATTCTCTATCCTGCGACCATCGATCTGCTATAATACAGTCACTGCCAACACAGAAGAATCTACCGAGCGGAGGGGGTCAGCCGAAAAGATGTATGCATGCACATGGGGGCAGTAATATACCAGTTATATTATTGTACATAGGAGGCAGTATTATAGTAGTTATATTCTTGTACATAGGGGCAGTTATATTCTTGTACATAGAGGGCAGTATTATAGCAGTTATATTCTTGTACATAGAGGGCAGTATTATAGTAGTTATATTCTTGTACATAGGAACAGTATTATAGTAGTTATATTCTTGTACATAGGGGGCAGTATTATAGTAGTTATATTCTTGTACATAGAGGGCAGTACTATAGTAGTTATATTCTTGTACATAGGGGCAGTATTATAGTAGTTATATTCTTGTACATAGAGAGCAGTATTATAGTAGTTATATTCTTGTATATAGGGGCAGTATTATAGTAGTTATATTCTTGTACATAGGGAGCAGTATTATAGTAGTTATATTCTTGTACATAGAGGGCAGTATTATAGTAGTTATATTCTTGTACATAGGGAGCAGTATTATAGTAGTTATATTCTTGTACATAGGGGCAGTTATATTCTTGTACATAGAGGGCAGTATTATAGTAGTTATATTCTTGTACATAGGAGCAGTATTATAGTAGTTATATTCCTGTACATAGGAGGCAGTATTATAGTAGTTATATTCTTGTACATAGGAGCAGTATTATAGTAGTTATATTCTTGTACATAGAGGGCAGTATTATAGTAGTTATATTCTTGTACATAGGAGCAGTATTATAGTAGTTATATTCCTGTACATAGGGGGCAGTATTATAGTAGTTATATTCTTGTACATAGAGGGCAGTATTATAGTAGTTATATTCTTGTACATAGGGGCAGTATTATAGTAGTTATATTCTTGTACATAGAGGGCAGTATTATAGTAGTTATATTCCTGTACATAGGGGGCAGTATTATAGTAGTTATATTCTTGTACATAGGGAGCAGTATTATAGTAGTTATATTCTTGTACATAGGGAGCAGTATTATAGTAGTTATATTCTTGTACATAGAGGGCAGTATTATAGTAGTTATATTCTTGTACATAGGGAGCAGTATTATAGTAGTTATATTCTTGTACATAGGGGCAGTTATATTCTTGTACATAGAGGGCAGTATTATAGTAGTTATATTCTTGTACATAGGAGCAGTATTATAGTAGTTATATTCCTGTACATAGGAGGCAGTATTATAGTAGTTATATTCTTGTACATAGGAGCAGTATTATAGTAGTTATATTCTTGTACATAGAGGGCAGTATTATAGTAGTTATATTCTTGTACATAGGAGCAGTATTATAGTAGTTATATTCCTGTACATAGGGGGCAGTATTATAGTAGTTATATTCTTGTACATAGAGGGCAGTATTATAGTAGTTATATTCTTGTACATAGGGGCAGTATTATAGTAGTTATATTCTTGTACATAGAGGGCAGTATTATAGTAGTTATATTCCTGTACATAGGGGGCAGTATTATAGTAGTTATATTCTTGTACATAGGGAGCAGTATTATAGTAGTTATATTCTTGTACATAAGGGCAGTTATATTCTTGTACATAGAGGGCAGTATTATAGTAGTTATATTCCTGTACATAGGGGCAGTATTATAGTAGTTATATTCTTGTACATAGGGGCAGTATTATAGTAGTTATATTCTTGTACATAGGGGCAGTATTATAGTAGTTATATTCTTGTACATAGGGGGCAGTATTATAGTAGTTATATTCTTGTACATAGAGGGCAGTATTATAGTAGTTATATTATTGTACATAGGGGGCAGTATTATAGTAGTTATATTATTGTACATAGGAGCAGTATTATAGTAGTTATATTCTTGTACATAGGGGCAGTATTATAGTAGTTATATTCTTGTACATAGAGGGCAGTATTATAGTAGTTATATTCTTGTACATAGGGGGCAGTATTATAGTAGTTATATTCTTGTACATAGGGGCAGTATTATAGTAGTTATATTCCTGTACATAGGAGCAGTATTATAGTAGTTATATTCTTGTACATAGGGGCAGTATTATAGTAGTTATATTCTTGTACATAGGAGCAGTATTATAGTAGTTATATTCTTGCACATAGGAGCAGTATTATAGTAGTTATATTCTTGTACATAGGGGCAGTATTATAGTAGTTATATTCTTGTACATAGGGGCAGTATTATAGCAGTTATATTGTGTAGAGCCTTATAGTATTTTCTTATTACGGTTCCTGCTTTATGAATTATTATATGATTTTGTGTGTTTTCTCGGCGTGTTGCGCTGTCACCCGCTTTCACTGCTCGTTGTCGCGGTTTCTGACCGGTGTGTATTTTCCTCCTCCGCCATGTAATAACCTGCTGTAGATGTTCCTGAATGATTTCATTGATTAAGTTTCCTTGCGCTGAAACTTCTGTGCCTGGAATCCAAATCTAATACCTTAATTCAATTCTCACCTGATAAGGTTGCCGAGAAGAAGCCAAAGCCATTTAACCCTCCGTTTTCTGTGCATATTGGAGGATTGAGACAGAAATGATTGTAGGACTCCTCATTGTCATGAACAGAATGATAATGTTTTTGGCTGTGATGAGAGGATTGTATATTATGTCATCAGATGGCGGCACTAATTATAGATTTAGATTGAAGTCTGTAGCTCCCCACAGCCGGCTGTACTCATGCAGCCCCAAATGACTCTCCTCCACCATGCCTGACTGTAGGCAGGACACACTTGTTTTTGTCCTCACCTTATTTCCACCACACACGCTGACATCATCTAAATCAAATAAGTTCATCTTAGTCTCATCAGGCACAGGACGGTTCCAGTAATCCATGTTGTTAGTCTGCTTGTCTTCAGCAAACTTTTTGCGGCGTTTCTTGTGGATCATCTTTTAGAAGAGGCTTCCTTCTGGGACAACAACCATGCAGATCAATGTGATGCAGTGTGTGTTGTATAGTCTGAGCACTGACAGGCGGACCCCCCACCCCTGTATCCTCTGCAGTGTGTGGCGTATGGTCTGGGCACTGACAGGCGGACCCCCCACCCTGTAACCTCTGCAGTGTGCGGCGTATCGTCTGAGCACTGACAGGCGGACCCCCCACCCCTGTAACCTCTGCAGTGTGCGGCGTATGGTCTGAGCACTGACAGGTGGACACCCCCACCCCTGTAACCTCTGCAGTGTGCGGCGTATGGTCTGAGCACTGACAGGTGGACACCCCCACCCCTGTAACCTCTGCAGTGTGCGGTGTGTGGTCTGAGCACTGACAGGCGAACCCCCACCCCTGTAACTTCTGCAGCAATGCTAGCAGCACTGATACATCTATTCTGAAAAGGCCCTATGAATATGACGCTGAGTTCGTGCACTCTGCTTCTTTGGTCGGCCATGACAAGGCCTGTACTGAGTGGGTCTGTCTGGTTATACCGCTGTATGGTCTTGGCCATCGTTCTGCAGTTCAGTGTCAGGGTGGTGACAATCTTCTTATAGCCTCGGCCATCTCTATGTAGAGCAACAATTCTTTATAGCAGATCCCAAGAGAATTGTGATATTCATATTTATATATATATAGGGACATAAACATTTGCGTACACTTTGTCTGTAGAGGCAGCCAACAACTCTGTGTATAGGGTGCACTCCTCAGGCACTGTGTATAGGGTGCACTCCTGTTGCACTGTGTATGGGGTGCACTCCTGTGGCACTGTGTATAGGGTGCACTCCTGTGGCACTGTGTATAGGGTGCACTTCTCTGGCACTGTGTATGGGGTGCACTCCTCTGGCACTGTGTATAGGGTGCACTCCTCTGGCACTGTGTATGGGGTGCACTCCTCCGGCACTGTGTATGGGGTGCACTCCTCTGGCACTGTGTATGGGGTGCACTCCTCTGGCACTGTGTATGGGGTGCACTCCTCTGGCACTGTGTATAGGGTGCACTCCTCTGGCACTGTGTATAGGGTGCATTCCTCTGGCACTGTGTATAGGGTGCACTCCTGTGATACTGTGTATGGGGTGCACTCCTGTGGCACTGTGTATAGGGTGCACTCCTGTGGCACTGTGTATGGGGTGCACTCCTGTGGCACTGTGTATAGGGAGCACTCCTCTGGCACTGTGTATAGGGTGCACTCCTCTGGCACTGTGTATAGGGTGCACTCCTCTGGCACTGTGTATAGGGTGCACTCCTCTGGCACTGTGTATAGGGTGCACTCCTGTGGCACTGTGTATAGGATGCACTCCTGTGGCACTGTGTATAGGATGCACTCCTCTGGCACTGTGTACAGGCTGCACTCCTGTGGCACTGTGTATAGGATGCACTCCTCTGGCACTGTGTATAGGATGCACTCCTCAGGCACTGTGTATAGGGTGCACTCCTCAGGCACTGTGTATAGGGTGCACTCCTCTGGCACTGTGTATAGGGTGCACTCCTCAGGCACTGTGTATAGGGTGCACTCCTCTGGCACTGTGTATAGGATGCACTCCTCTGGCACTGTGTATAGGGTGCACTCCTCAGGCACTGTGTATAGGGTGCACTCCTCTGGCACTGTGTATAGGGTGCACTCTTCTGGCACTGTGTATAGGGTGCACTCTTCTGGCACTGTGTATAGGGTGCACTCCTCTGGCACTGTGTATAGGGTGCACTCTTCTGGCACTGTGTATAGGGTGCACTCCTCTGGCACTGTGTATAGGATGCACTCCTCTGGCACTGTGTATAGGGTGCACTCCTCAGGCACTGTGTATAGGGTGCACTCCTCTGGCACTGTGTATAGGGTGCACTCCTCTGGCACTGTGTATAGGGTGCACTCCTCTGGCACTGTGTATAGGGTGCACTCCTCTGGCACTGTGTATAGGGTGCACTCTACTGGCACTGTGTATAGGGTGCACTCTTCTGGCACTGTGTATAGGGTGCACTCCTCTGGCACTGTGTATAGGGTGCACTCCTCAGGCACTGTGTATAGGGTGCACTTCTCTGGCACTGTGTATAGGGTGCACTCCTCTGGCACTGTGTATAGGGTGCACTCCTCTGGCACTGTGTATAGGGTGCACTCCTCTGGCACTGTGTATAGGGTGCACTCCTCAGGCACTGTGTATAGGGTGCACTCCTCTGGCACTGTGTATAGGGTGCACTCTTCTGGCACTGTGTCTAGGGTGCACTCTTCTGGCACTGTGTATAGGGTGCACTCTTCTGGCACTGTGTATAGGGTGCACTCCTCTGGCACTGTGTATAGGGTGCACTCCTCAGGCACTGTGTATAGGGTGCACTTCTCTGGCACTGTGTATAGGGTGCACTCCTCTGGCACTGTGTATAGGGTGCACTCCTCAGGCACTGTGTATAGGGTGCACTCCTCTGGCACTGTGTATAGGGTGCACTCCTCTGGCACTGTGTATAGGGTGCACTCCTCAGGCAGTGTGTATAGGGAGCACTCCTCTGTCACTGTGTATAGGGAGCACTCCTCTGTCACTGTGTATAGGCTGAACTCCCGTGGCACTGTGTATAGACTGCACTCCCGTGGCACTGTGTGTAGAGTGCACTCCTCTGGCACTGTGTATTGGGTGCACTCCTGTGGCACTGTGTATAGGGTGCACTCCTGTGGCACTGTGTATAGACTGCACTCCCGTGGCACTGTGTGTAGAGTGCACTCCTCTGGCACTGTGTATAGGGTGCACTCCTGTGGCACTGTGTGTAGAGTGCACTCCTCTGGCACTGTGTGTAGAGTGCACTCCTCTGGCACTGTGTATAGGGTGCACTCCTGTGTCACTGTGTATAGGGTGCACTCCTCAGGCACTGTGTATAGGGTGCACTCCTGTGGCACTGTGTATAGGGTGCACTCCTCTGGCACTGTGTATAGGGTGCACTCCTCTGGCACTGTGTATAGGGTGCACTCCTCTGGCACTGTGTATAGGGTGCACTCCTCTGGTACTGTGTATAGGGTGCACTCCTCTGGCACTGTGTATAGGGTGCACTCCTGTGGCGCTGTGTATAGGGTGCACTCCTGTGGCACTGTGTATAGGGTGCACTCCTCTGGCACTGTGTATAGGGTGCACTCTTGTGGCACTGTGTATAGGGTGCACTCCTGTGGCACTGTGTATAGGGTGCACTCCTGTGGCACTGTGTATAGGGTGCACTCCTGTGGCACTGTGTATAGGGTGCACTCCTGTGGCACTGTGTATAGGGTGCACTCCTGTGGCACTGTGTATAGGGTGCACTCCTCTGGCACTGTGTACAGGCTGCACTCCTGTGGCACTGTGTATAGGGTGCACTCCTGTGGCACTGTGTATAGGGTGCACTCCTCTGGCACTGTGTACAGGCTGCACTCCTCTGGCACTGTGTATAGGGTGCACTCCTGTGGCACTGTGTATAGGGTGCACTCCTGTGGCACTGTGTACAGGCTGCACTCCTGTGGCACTGTGTATAGGGTGCACTCCTCTGGCACTGTGTATAGGGTGCACTCCTGTGGCACTGTGTATAGGGTGTGTTTCCTTTAAGAATACATTTACTTTCACACAATTAACCCCTTTATTCCTTTTTTCGCAGTAAATCACGCATTCCTTAGCGACTATCTCGTCGGCTTCATCATTTTTTCTCCATAATTGAAAACCGCAGATTATTATCCGCTGCAATTAACATAAAATCTCGCGGACCATATTGTAATAATCAGGATTTGCCGCCGTCCTCTGATGATTAAGAACATTGAATATTTCATGGCCCTGATTGCACCGCGAATCGCTCACATTCTCGCTAATTTACCAATAACAAAAAAAAAGACCCCGTCCTCCAGGTCTGCAAAAAATACAAGTAAAGTCCACTATTAAAGCCTTTCTCCAGAAACGGCGCCCCCTCATGTGCTTAGGTCGTGTCAGGTATTGCAGCTCAGCCTCATTCAAACATGGGGCTGCAATACCTGACAAAGCCTATCCACAAGGGTGGCACTGTTTCTAGAAAACAATATTTCAGCATAAAGGAGCGCTCCTACTGTTGAGACCCATAACAGTATATTCAGACCCGCTGCTGCCATCCTCCTCCTCCCCCGGTTTCGGTGACGTCCCCCCCTTTTCTTTTCCTGTGTGATTTTCTCCGAGCGCACACAATGCCCCCGGTGCATTGTATTTAGAACTCAGCTGAACATTCACGCCATCTGCTCTCTTTCCACAGCTGACAGTTTTTGCCTGCGTAAAGCTGGAGCGGCGGCGCTGACCTTCAGAGGGAGCTACAAAAGCGAGTGACTCCGCTTACACTTACACTAAATTCCGCCATATCAAACGCTCCTATTTCTGAGGGGTTTTTTTTAGATATAGCGCATCAAAAAATAATCAAAAAGTGAAATTCTATATTTCTGCGGCCACCACTAGAGGGAGCTTATTAGCAGCGGCCACCACCAGAGGGAGCTTATTAGCAGCGGCCACCACCAGAGGGAGGTTAGGAGAGCAGCCACCACTAGAGGGAGCTTAGGAGCAGCCACCATTAGAAGGAGCTTAGGAGCAGCAGCCACCACTAGAGGGTGCTTGGGAGCAGCAGCCACCACTAGAGGGAGCTTAGGAGGAGCAGCCACTAATAGATGGAGCTTAGCAGCAGCGGCCACCACTAGACGGAGCTTGGGAGCAGCGGCCACCACTAGATGGAGCTTAGGAGCAGTGGCCACTAATAGATGGAGCTTAGGGGCAGCGGCCACCACTAGAGGGAGCTTAGGAGCAGCGGCTACTAATAGATGCAGCTTAGGGGCAGCGGCCACCACTAGATGGAGCTTAGGAGCAGTGGCCACTAATAGATGGAGCTTAGGGGCAGCGACCACTACTGGAGGGAGCTTAGGAGCAGCGGCCACCACTAGAGGGAGCTTAGGAGCAGCAGACAGCACTAGAGGGAGCTTAGGAGCAGCAGACAGAACTAGAGGGAGGTTAGGAGCAGCAGACAGAACTAGAGGGAGGTTAGGAGCAGCAGACAGAACTAGAGGGAGGTTAGGAGCAGCAGACAGAACTAGAGGGAGGTTAGGAGCAGCGGCCACCACTAGAGGAAGCTTGGGAGCAGCGGCCACTACTGGAGGGAGCTTAGGAGCAGCAGCCACCACTAGAAGGAGCTTGGGAGCAGCAGCCACCATTAGAGGGAGCATAGGGGCAGCAACTACCACTAGAGGGAGCTTAGGAGCAGCACCCACCACTAAAGGGTGCTTAGATGCAGCAGCCGCCACTAGAAGGCGCTTAGGAGCAGGCTGCATACAACTTATCCATTGTGCTCAATAGTAACAACGTCTACAGTGAGCTCCCTCTAGTGGTGGAAGCAGATTTGAAAACTTCAATCCCATAACTCAGACTCTGGAAATATATATATATATATATATATATATATATATATATATCTGATTGCTATAAAGACATCATGAACATAAAATCCGCACCCAACTTTGCGTCAATTTAGATAAAAAATTAAATGGATATATTTTCCGCTTTACTCTGACCCCAACATCTTCACCGACCCCTAACCCTACTTTATAGCCACCATTACTCTCCACATGAAGTCTATGGCTCCTTTAGAAGACATTCAAGAACCCATAAGGACAAAACCTGGGTTCACATCCAAACCTTGATGTTATTCAAAAACACAAAATTAATAAATTTATGGTGAAGTGGAGAAAAAAGGAGACAGTGGTGTCAATTGAGGTAGAGTTTTGTAGCCTCACCCTATGCTGAGGTATCACAAAACCTATGTGAACCATCGAATGTTGGTCATCCAAAGGTGTCCATATACCTTCCGAAAGCTCTTCCTCCCGATCCTCAGCTGTTTGGATATGTTTTCAATAGAGGTAATTAACTCTCTGATGACATATCTGTTGGCTTATGTTCAAAGAGGACCGCATGACCCATCTTTCTTGCCCAGACATCAGGTAGTCAAAGGCCACCATAAGATAGTCATCCCGGTCCTATCAAAATTGGTAATTGTGGGAACATGTTCAAATTTCATTGTTGTAGAACGTTCTTCTATACTTTCAGCTGTCATCTTTTCCACTTCCAAACCTTAAAGAACTGCCCAGTACCCAACATAGGACATGAAGGGGCTCGGAGAAGGCGGCAGTGAAGGTGTGTAAGTGTCTCATGGGGTCACACAGCTCATAAAAGGACAGCTGCCCGGCCTCATAATCCAGATATAGACCAAGTTTCTTACAGGAAGGCTGAGCTGGCAGCTGGATGACTTTTGAGTCGTGTATCACGGAGTATTGATTGCTCCATAGACGGAGTGCCCATGACTTATCGTTCTGCCCGATGACGCAATGCTCCCCTTTCCGGTCTATATTGGCATAGCTCATTCCCACACACCAGTCTCCTCTGTCAATGCTTTCCAGCTCAAAGAAATGGTTCCCTGAGGAAAAGAAGTTCTCGCTTAAGATTTGACATGACTGAAAGATGTTGGGAGAATCTGGACGATTTTGGCTAAATCCAGGCCAAGAGACCACCTTGAGGTCTTCAGATAATGCTACGTCATTTCCTGCTGTGTTGATATCAAGTAAGATGTCGGCAGGATCGGGCATCTTGAAGTCTCTGAACTTTATTTCTTGCACAATTTTTTCCATAGCTGTGAGTATCATCATAGAGATAACAAGTTTATCCAGATCGCCCACGGTATGGACATCATCTCTCGTACAAGTGTCCACCTCAGATATAACAGTTCTTTCCAGCTTTTGATCTTTTAAGACTGTGAGTGGATCCTTAATATCACACAGTTGTTGAATAGAAAGCATCACCCCGGAGAAGTCTTCTATCTCCTTTTCCAGCTGTTGGGTCAGACCAGAGACTAAAAGTGAGACTTGCTCTTCTTGCCTGGAGATCTCACTCAGGACCTTCTTCTCCAGGTCATCCACCTGTCTCCTAATGTCTATAAAGAGGTGTGAAATAGACTGACTTATGATGTCAGCTCTGTCATGGACGTTTGTCATGTGGTTATACAAGGCCTGAAACCTTGACACATTTCCTTCTTTTCTCGAAAGTAGATTGTCGAAGACCTTTCCCAGCTGCTCCTTCTTCTTGACCGAAGCTTCATCTAGAGACTCTATTTGGTGTCCTCGATGTTTTCTGGTGAAACTGCAGGACACACAGATACAAGCAGAGTCCTCAGAGCAGTAATATTCCAGGATCTTCTTATGGACAGAACATTTCCTTTCCTCCAGAGAAGTTCTGGGATCAGATAAGACGTGTTCTGGTCCTTTGTGGTGAACCCTCAGGTGATTATCACACAGAGAAGCCTCACAGTGTAGACAGGATCTAACAGCAGGTACCGGAGAGTGAATGCAGTAAGTGCAGAAGATCGGGGTGACCTCCTCGTGAGGTGGCTGAGTAGACTGGAATCTCTCCACAATATTCCTTAGTTTCCGGTTCTTCTTCAGTCCCGGCCGCCTTCGAAACTCTTCTCTGCATTCAGGACAGGAGTAAACTCCAGACTCGTCCTGTGTATCCAGCACACGATCAATACAGACCCGGCAGAAGCTGTGTCCACATCTCAGGGTTACAGGATCGGTATAAGTGCTCAGACAGATGGAGCAGAGCAGCTCGTCCCTCAGATCGGCAGACGCCATGGCTGACAGTAGTTGTGAGAAATGAAAGTTGAATATTACACAACGAGGACGTGGCGCAGTCCACACCCCTCCGTGAGAGAAATGCTGTGTATGTGGGCAAGGTTCAGTCCACGCATACCTTGAGCGAGATAACACTTATCTGTCACTTCCATAGAATACAGCTTGATACACACTCTGGTCCTAGTAGAGGTCCGGATTACACATCAGGCGCATGCGCCACGTGAGATACTGCATAATCTGTACTGTAGGATATATGGTCAACAAGGATTAATAGGTTATTTACAGGATACACCCCCAGTAATGTGACTACATGGCTCAGCAATCTGTATCTCACATGAAAGACCAGATACAGCGGCCCAAGAACAATATCACACAGGACAGGCCGGGGAAACGGGCTCTGTAGTATCAGACACTAACAACGTGGGGCCTCTGTGCAACTTGTGAGTTTGGGATTTTCTTTTATGAGTGTATGTATATATTTATATTACTTAGTTCACTCACTATATATAGCACCGTCCCTTATTACATAGCATCCTCTCTTATTATGTATAGCACCATCCCTTATTACGTAGCATCCTCTCTTATTATGTATAGCACCATCCCTTATTACATAGCATCCTCTCTTATTATGTATAGCACCGTCCGTTATTACATAGTATCCTCTCTTATTATGTATAGCACCATCCCTTATTACATAGCATCCTCTCTTATTATGTATAGCGCCATCCCTTATTACATAGCATCCTCTCTTATTATGTATAGCACCATCCCTTATTACATAGCATCCTCTCTTATTAGGTATAGCACCATCACTTATTACGTAGCATCCTCTCTTATTATGTATAGCACCATCCCTTATTACATAGCATCCTCTCTTATTATGTATAGCACCATCCCTTATTACATAGCATCCTCTCTTATTATGTATAGCACCGTCCCTTATTACATAGCATCCTCTCTTATTATGTATAGCGCCATCCCTTATTACATAGCATCCTCTCTTATTAGGTATAGCACCATCCCTTATTACATAGCATCCTCTCTTATTATGTATAGCACCATCCTTATTACATAGCATCCTCTCTTATTATGTATAGCACCATCCCTTATTACATAGCATCCTCTCTTATTAGGTATAGCACCATCCCTTATTACGTAGCATCCTCTCTTATTATGTATAGCACCATCCCTTATTACATAGCATCCTCTCTTATTATGTATAGCACCATCCCTTATTACATAGCATCCTCTCTTATTATGTATAGCACCGTCCCTTATTACATAGCATCCTCTCTTATTATGTATAGCACCATCCCTTATTACATAGCATCCTCTCTTATTATGTATAGCACCGTCCCTTATTACATAGCATCCTCTCTTATTATGTAGAGCACCGTCCCTTATTACATAGCATCCTCTCTTATTATGTATAGCACCGTCCCTTATTACATAGCATCCTCTCTTATTATGTATAGCACCGTCCCTTATTACATAGCATCCTCTCTTATTATGTATAGCACCGTCCCTTATTACATAGCATCCTCTCTTATTATGTATAGCACCGTCCCTTATTACATAGTATCCTCTCTTATTATGTATAGCACCGTCCCTTATTACATAGTATCCTCTATTATTATGTATAGCACCGTCCCTTATTACATAGCATCCTCTCTTATTATGTATAGCACCGTCCCTTATTACGTAGCATCCTCTCTTATTATGTATAGCACCGTCCCTTATTACGTAGCATCCTCTCTTATTATGTATAGCACCGTCCCTTATTACATAGCATCCTCTTATTATGTATAGCACCATCCTTATTACATAGCATCCTCTCTTATTATGTATAGCACCGTCCCTTATTACATCAGATCCTCTCTTATTAGGTATAGCACCGTCCCTTATTACATAGCATCCTCTCTTATTATGTATAGCACCATCCCTTATTACATAGCATCCTCTCTTATTATGTATAGCACCATCCCTTATTACATAGCATCCTCTTATTATGTATAGCACCATCCCTTATTACATAGCATCCTCTCTTATTATGTATAGCACCGTCCCTTATTACATAGCATCCTCTTATTATATATAGCACCATCCCTTATTACATAGCATCCTCTTATTATATAAGAGCACCATCCCTTATTACATAGCATCCTCTTATGTATAGCACCATCCCTTATTACATAGCATCCTCTCTTATTATGTATAGCACCGTCCCTTATTACATAGCATCCTCTCTTATTATGTATAGCACCATCCCTTATTACATAGCATCCTCTCTTATTATGTATAGCACCATCCCTTATTACATAGTATCCTCTCATATTATATATAGCACCGTCCCTTATTACATAGCATCCTCTCTTATTAGGTATAGCACCGTCCCTTATTACATAGTATCCTCTTATTATGTATAGCACCGTCCCTTATTACAGCAGATCCTCTCTTATTATGTATAGCACCATCCCTTATTACATAGCATCCTCTCTTATTATGTATAGCACCATCCGTTATTACATAGCATCCTCTCTTATTATGTATAGCACCGTCCCTTATTACATAGCATTCTCTCTTATTATGTATAGCACCTTCCCTTATTACATAGCATCCTCTCTTATTATGTATAGCACTGTCCCTTATTACATAGCATCCTCTCTTATTATGTATAGCACCATTCCTTATTACATAGCATCCTCTCTTATTATGTATAGCACCGTCCCTTATTACATAGCATTCTCTCTTATTATGTATAGCACCATCCCTTATTACATAGTATCCTCTCTTATTATGTATAGCACCGTCCCTTATTACATAGTATCCTCTCTTATTATGTATAGCACCGTCCCTTATTACATAGCATCCTCTCTTATTATGTATAGCACTGTCCCTTATTACATAGCATCCTCTCTTATTATGTATAGCACCGTCCCTTATTACATAGCATCCTCTCTTATTATGTATAGCGCCATCCCTTATTACATAGCATCCTCTCTTATTATGTATAGCGCCATCCCTTATTACATAGCATCCTCTCTTATTATGTATAGCACCGTCCCTTATTACATAGCATCCTCTCTTATTATGTATAGCACCGTCCCTTATTACATAGCATCCTCTCTTATTATGTATAGCACCTTCCCTTATTACATAGCATCCTCTCTTATTATGTATAGCACCGTCCCTTATTACATAGCATCCTCTCTTATTATGTATAGCACCGTCCCTTATTACATAGCATCCTCTCTTATTATGTATAGCACCGTCCCTTATTACATAGCATCCTCTCTTATTATGTATAGCACCGTCCCTTATTACATAGTATCCTCTCTTATTATGTATAGCACGTCCCTTATTACATAGTATCCTCTATTATTATGTATAGCACCGTCCCTTATTACATAGCATCCTCTCTTATTATGTATAGCACCGTCCCTTATTACATAGTATCCTCTCTTATTATGTATAGCACCGTCCCTTATTACATAGTATCCTCTATTATTATGTATAGCACCGTCCCTTATTACATAGCATCCTCTCTTATTATGTATAGCACCATCCCTTATTACATAGCATCCTCTTATTATGTATAGCACCATCCTTATTACATAGCATCCTCTCTTATTATGTATAGCACCGTCCCTTATTACATCAGATCCTCTCTTATTATGTATAGCACCGTCCCTTATTACATAGCATCCTCTTATTATATATAGCACCATCCCTTATTACATAGCATCCTCTTATTATATAAGAGCACCATCCCTTATTACATAGCATCCTCTTATGTATAGCACCATCCCTTATTACATAGCATCCTCTCTTATTATGTATAGCACCGTCCCTTATTACATAGCATCCTCTCTTATGTACAGCACCATCCCTTATTACATAGCATCCTCTCTTATTATGTATAGCACCATCCCTTATTACATAGTATCCTCTCATATTATATATAGCACCATCCCTTATTACATAGCATCCTCTCTTATTAGGTATAGCACCGTCCCTTATTACATAGTATCCTCTTATTATGTATAGCACCGTCCCTTATTACAGCAGATCCTCTCTTATTATGTATAGCACCATCCCTTATTACATAGCATCCTCTCTTATTATGTATAGCACCATCCCTTATTACATAGCATCCTCTCTTATTATGTATAGCACCGTCCCTTATTACATAGCATTCTCTCTTATTATGTATAGCACCTTCCCTTATTACATAGCATCCTCTCTTATTATGTATAGCACTGTCCCTTATTACATAGCATCCTCTCTTATTATGTATAGCACCATTCCTTATTACATAGCATCCTCTCTTATTATGTATAGCACCGTCCCTTATTACATAGCATTCTCTCTTATTATGTATAGCACCATCCCTTATTACATAGTATCCTCTCTTATTATGTATAGCACCGTCCCTTATTACATAGTATCCTCTCTTATTATGTATAGCACCGTCCCTTATTACATAGCATCCTCTCTTATTATGTATAGCACCATCCCTTATTACATCAGATCCTCTCTTATTATGTATAGCACCGTCCCTTATTACATAGCATTCTCTCTTATTATGTATAGCACCATCCCTTATTACATAGTATCCTCTCTTATTATGTATAGCACCGTCCCTTATTACATAGTATCCTCTCTTATTATGTATAGCACCGTCCCTTATTACATAGCATCCTCTCTTATTATGTATAGCACCATCCCTTATTACATCAGATCCTCTCTTATTATGTATAGCACTGTCCCTTATTACATAGCATCCTCTCTTATTATGTATAGCACCATTCCTTATTACATAGCATCCTCTCTTATTATGTATAGCGCCATCCCTTATTATATAGCATCCTCTCTTATTATGTATAGCGCCATCCCTTATTACATAGCATCCTCTCTTATTATGTATAGCACCGTCCCTTATTACGTAGCATCCTCTCTTATTATGTATAGCGCCATCCCTTATTACATAGCATCCTCTCTTATTATGTATAGCGCCATCCCTTATTACATAGCATCCTCTCTTATTATGTATAGCACCGTCCCTTATTACATAGCATCCTCTTTTATTATGTATAGCGCCATCCCTTATTACATAGCATCATCTCTTATTATGTATAGCACCGTCCCTTATTACATAGCATCATCTTTTATTATGTATAGCACCGTCCCTTATTACATAGCATCATCTCTTATTATGTATAGCACCGTCCCTTATTACATAGCATCCTCTCTTATTATGTATAGCACTGTCCCTTATTACATAGCATCCTCTCTTATTATGTATAGCACCATTCCTTATTACATAGCATCCTCTCTTATTATGTATAGCGCCATCCCTTATTACATAGCATCCTCTCTTATTATGTATAGCGCCATCCCTTATTACATAGCATCCTCTCTTATTATGTATAGCACCGTCCCTTATTACATAGCATCCTCTCTTATTATGTATAGCACCGTCCCTTATTACATAGCATCCTCTCTTATTATGTATAGCACCATCCCTTATTACATAGCATCCTCTCTTATTATGTATAGCATCATCCCTTATTACATAGCATCCTCTCTTATTATGTATAGCACCGTCCCTTATTACATCAGATCCTCTCTTATTATGTATAGCACCGTCCCTTATTACATAGTACCCTCTCTTATTATGTACAGTTAGGTCCAGAAATCTTTGGCCAGTGACACAATTTTGGCGAGTTGGGCTCTGCATGCCACCACATTGGCTTTGAAATGAAACCTCTACAACAGAATTCAAGTGCAGATTGTAACGTTTAATTTGAAGGTTTGAACAAAAATATCTGATAGAAATTGTAGGAATTGTCACATTTCTTTACAAACACTCCACATTTTAGGAGGTCAAAAGTAATTGGACAAATAAACCAAACCCAAACAAAATATTTTTATTTTCAATATTTTGTTGCGAATCCTTTGGAGGCAATCACTGCCTTAAGTCTGGAACCCATGGACATCACCAAACGCTGGGTTTCCTCCTTCTTAATGCTTTGCCAGGCCTTTACAGCCGCAGCCTTCAGGTCTTGCTTGTTTGTGGGTCTTTCTGTCTTAAGTCTGGATTTGAGCAAGTGAAATGCATGCTCAATTGGGTTAAGATCTGGTGATTGACTTGGCCATTGCAGAATGTTCCACTTTTTTGCACTCATGAACTCCTGGGTAGCTTTGGCTGTATGCTTGGGGTCATTGTCCATCTGTACTATGAAGCGCTGTCCGATCAACTTTGCGGCATTTGGCTGAATCTGGGCTGAAAGTATATCCCGGTACACTTCAGAATTCATCCGGCTACTCTTGTCTGCTGTTATGTCATCAATAAACACAAGTGACCCAGTGCCATTGAAAGCCATGCATGCCCATGCCATCACGTTGCCTCCACCATGTTTTACAGAGGATGTGGTGTGCCTTGGATCATGTGCCGTTCCCTTTCTTCTCCAAACTTTTTTCTTCCCATCATTCTGGTACAGGTTGATCTTGGTCTCATCTGTCCATAGAATACTTTTCCAGAACTGAGCTGGCTTCATGAGGTGTTTTTCAGCAAATGTAACTCTGGCCTGTCTATTTTCGGAATTGATGAATGTTTTGCATCTAGATGTGAACCCTTTGTATTTACTTTCATGGAGTCTTCTCTTTACTGTTGACTTAGAGACAGATACACCTACTTCACTGAGAGTGTTCTGGACTTCAGTTGATGTTGTGAACGGGTTCTTCTTCACCAAAGAAAGTATGCGGCGATCATCCACCACTGTTGTCATCCGTGGACGCCCAGGCCTTTTTGAGTTCCCAAGCTCACCAGTCAATTCCTTTTTTCTCAGAATGTACCCGACTGTTGATTTTGCTACTCCAAGCATATCTGCTATCTCTCTGATGGATTTTTTCTTTTTTTTCAGCCTCAGGATGTTCTGCTTCACCTCAATTGAGAGTTCCTTAGACCGCATGTTGTCTGGTCACAGCAACAGCTTCCAAATGCAAAACCACACACCTGTAATCAACCCCAGACCTTTTAACTACTTCATTGATTACAGGTTAACGAGGGAGACGCCTTCAGAGTTAATTGCAGCCCTTAGAGTCCCTTGTCCAATTACTTTTGGTCCCTTGAAAAAGAGGAGGCTATGCATTACAGAGCTATGATTCCTAAACCCTTTCTCCGATTTGGAAGTGAAAACTCTCATATTGCAGCTGGGAGTGTGCACTTTCAGCCCATATTATATATAGAATTGTATTTCTGAACATGTTTTTGTAAACAGCTAAAATAACAAAACTTGTCACTGTCCAAATATTTCTGGCCCTAACTGTATAGCACCATCCCTTATTACATAGCATCCTCTCTTATTATGTATAGCATCATTCCTTATTACATAGCATCCTCTCTTATTATGTATAGCACCATCCATTATTACATAGCATCCTCTCTTATTATGTATAGCACCATCCATTATTACATAGCTTCCTCTCTTATTATGTATAGCACCATCCATTATTACATAGCATCCTCTCTTATTATGTATAGCACCATCCATTATTACATAGCATCCTCTCTTATTATGTATAGCACCGTCCCTTATTACATAGCATCCTCTCTTATTATGTATAGCACCATCCATTATTACATAGCATCCTCTCTTATTATGTATAGCATCATTCCTTATTACATAGCATCCTCTCTTATTATGTATAGCACCATCCATTATTACATAGCTTCCTCTCTTATGTATAGCACCATCCATTATTACATAGCATCCTCTCTTATTATGTATAGCACCATCCATTATTACATAGCATCCTCTCTTATTATGTATAGCACCGTCCCTTATTACATAGCATCCTCTCTTATTATGTATAGCACCATCCATTATTACATAGCATCCTCTCTTATTATGTACAGCACCATCCATTATTACATAGCATCCTCTCTTATTATGTATAGCACCGTCCCTTATTACATAGCATCCTCTCTTATTATGTATAGCACCGTCCCTTATTACATAGCATCCTCTCTTATTATGTATAGCATCATCCCTTATTACATAGCATCCTCTCTTAATATGTATAGCACCGTCCCTTATTACATAGCTTCCTCTCTTAATATGTATAGCACCATCCTTATTACATAGCATTCTCTCTTATTATGTATAGCACCATCCATTATTACATAGCATCCTCTCTTATTATGTATAGCATCGTCCCTTATTACATAGCATCCTCTCTTATTATGTATAGCACCATCCCTTATTACATAGTATCCTCTCTTATTATGTATAGCACCGTCCCTTATTACATAGTATCCTCTCTTATTATGTATAGCATCATCCCTTATTACATAGTATCCTCTCTTATTATGTATAGCATCATCCCTTATTACATAGTATCCTCTCTTATTATGTATAGCATCATCCCTTATTACATAGTATCCTCTCTTATTATGTATAGCACCGTCCCTTATTACATAGTATCCTCTCTTATTATGAATAGCACCGTCCCTTATTACATAGCATCCTCTCTTATTATGTATAGCACCATCCCTTATTACATAGCATCCTCTCTTATTATGTATAGCACCATCCATTATTACATAGCATCCTCTCTTATTATGTATAGCACCGTCCCTTATTACATAGCATCCTCTCTTATTATGTATAGCACCATCCATTATTACATAGCATCCTCTCTTATTATGTATAGCACCATCCATTATTACATAGCATCCTCTCTTATTATGTATAGCACCGTCCCTTATTACATAGCATCCTCTCTTATTATGTATAGCACCGTCCCTTATTACATAGCATCCTCTCTTATTATGTATAGCATCATCCCTTATTACATAGCATCCTCTCTTAATATGTATAGCACCGTCCCTTATTACATAGCTTCCTCTCTTAATATGTATAGCACCATCCTTATTACATAGCATTCTATCTTATTATGTATAGCACCATCCATTATTACATAGCATCCTCTCTTATTATGTATAGCATCGTCCCTTATTACATAGCATCCTCTCTTATTATGTATAGCATCATCCCTTATTACATAGCATCCTCTCTTATTATGTATAGCATCATCCCTTATTACATAGTATCCTCTCTTATTATGTATAGCACCGTCCCTTATTACATAGTATCCTCTCTTATTATGAATAGCACCGTCCCTTATTACATAGCATCCTCTCTTATTATGTATAGCACCATCCCTTATTACATAGCATCCTCTCTTATTATGTATAGCACCATCCATTATTACATAGCATCCTCTCTTATTATGTATAGCACCGTCCCTTATTACATAGCATCCTCTCTTATTATGTATAGCATCATCCCTTATTACATAGCATCCTCTGTTAATATGTATAGCACCGTCCCTTATTACATAGCTTCCTCTCTTATTATGTATAGCACCGTCCCTTATTACATAGCATCCTCTCTTATTATGTATAGCACCATCCCTTATTACATAGCATCCTCTCTTATTATGTATAGCATCATCCCTTATTACATAGCATCCTCTCTTATTATGTATAGCACCGTCCCTTATTACATAGCATCCTCTCTTATTATGTATAGCACCATCCCTTATTACATAGCATCCTCTCTTATTATGTATAGCACCGTCCCTTATTACATAGCATCCTCTCTTATTATGTATAGCATCATCCCTTATTACATAGCATCCTCTGTTAATATGTATAGCACTGTCCCTTATTACATAGCATCCTCTCTTATTATGTATAGCACCATCCCTTATTACATAGCATCCTCTCTTATTATGTATAGCATCATCCCTTATTACATAGCATCCTCTCTTATTATGTATAGCACCGTCCCTTATTACATAGCTTCCTCTCTTATTATGTATAGCACCGTCCCTTATTACATAGCATTCTCTCTTATTATGTATAGCGCCATCCCTAATTACATAGCATCCTCTCTTATTATGTATAGCGCTATGCCTTATTACATAGCATCCTCTTTTATTATGTATAGCACCATCCATTATTACATAGCATCCTCTCTTATTATGTATAGCACCATCCCTTATTACATAGCATCCTCTCTTATTATGTATAGCACCATCCCTTATTACATAGCATCCTCTCTTATTATGTATAGCACCATCCCTTATTACATAGCATTCTCTCTTATTATGTATAGCACCGTCCCTTATTACATAGTATCCTCTCTTATTATGTATAGCACCTTCCCTTATTACATAGCATTCTCTCTTATTATGTATAGCGCCATCCCTTATTACATAGCATCCTCTCTTATTATGTATAGCACCGTCCCTTATTACATAGCATCCTCTCTTATTATGTATAGCACCGTCCCTTATTATATAGCATCCTCTCTTATTATGTATAGCACCGTCCCTTATTACATAGCATCCTCTCTTATTATGTATAGCACCGTCCCTTATTACATAGCATCCTCTCTTATTATGTATAGCACCGTCCCTTATTATATAGCATCCTCTCTTATTATGTATAGCACCGTCCCTTATTACATAGCATCCTCTCTTATTATGTATAGCACCATCCCTTATTACATAGCATCCTCTCTTATTATGTATAGCACCGTCCCTTATTACATAGCATCCTCTCTTATTATGTATAGCATCGTCCCTTATTACATAGTATCCTCTCTTATTATGAATAGCACCGTCCCTTATTACATAGCATCCTCTCTTATTATGTATAGCACCATCCCTTATTACATAGCATCCTCTCTTATTATGTATAGCACCATCCATTATTACATAGCATCCTCTCTTATTATGTATAGCACCGTCCCTTATTACATAGCATCCTCTCTTATTATGTATAGCATCATCCCTTATTACATAGCATCCTCTGTTAATATGTATAGCACCGTCCCTTATTACATAGCTTCCTCTCTTATTATGTATAGCACCGTCCCTTATTACATAGCATCCTCTCTTATTATGTATAGCACCATCCCTTATTACATAGCATCCTCTCTTATTATGTATAGCACCGTCCCTTATTACATAGCATCCTCTCTTATTATGTATAGCACCATCCCTTATTACATAGCATCCTCTCTTATTATGTATAGCACCGTCCCTTATTACATAGCATCCTCTCTTATTATGTATAGCATCATCCCTTATTACATAGCATCCTCTGTTAATATGTATAGCACTGTCCCTTATTACATAGCATCCTCTCTTATTATGTATAGCACCGTCCCTTATTACATAGCATCCTCTCTTATTATGTATAGCATCATCCCTTATTACATAGCATCCTCTCTTATTATGTATAGCACCGTCCCTTATTACATAGCTTCCTCTCTTATTATGTATAGCACCGTCCCTTATTACATAGCATTCTCTCTTATTATGTATAGCGCCATCCCTAATTACATAGCATCCTCTCTTATTATGTATAGCGCCATGCCTTATTACATAGCATCCTCTTTTATTATGTATAGCACCATCCATTATTACATAGCATCCTCTCTTATTATGTATAGCACCATCCCTTATTACATAGCATCCTCTCTTATTATGTATAGCACCATCCCTTATTACATAGCATCCTCTCTTATTATGTATAGCACCATCCCTTATTACATAGCATTCTCTCTTATTATGTATAGCACCGTCCCTTATTACATAGTATCCTCTCTTATTATGTATAGCACCTTCCCTTATTACATAGCATTCTCTCTTATTATGTATAGCGCCATCCCTTATTACATAGCATCCTCTCTTATTATGTATAGCACCGTCCCTTATTACATAGCATCCTCTCTTATTATGTATAGCACCGTCCCTTATTATATAGCATCCTCTCTTATTATGTATAGCACCGTCCCTTATTACATAGCATCCTCTCTTATTATGTATAGCACCATCCCTTATTACATAGCATCCTCTCTTATTATGTATAGCACCTTCCCTTATTACATAGCATCCTCTCTTATTATGTATAGCACCGTCCCTTATTACATAGCATCCTCTCTTATTATGTATAGCACCATCCCTTATTACATAGCATCCTCTCTTATTATGTATAGCACCGTCCCTTATTACATAGCATCCTCTCTTATTATGTATAGCACCGTCCCTTATTATATAGCATCCTCTCTTATTATGTATAGCACCGTCCCTTATTATATAGCATCCTCTCTTATTATGTATAGCACCGTCCCTTATTACATAGCATCCTCTCTTATTATGTATAGTGCCATCCCTTATTACCTAGCATCATCTCTAGGTATGGAGCCGTCCCTTATTACTGTGTCCTCCCTTGGTATGTACAGCACTATCCCTTACATAGCATAGTCTCTTCTTATTTTTGTTATTCATAGCGCTCTCTCTTTATTTTATAGTATCCTCTTTTATTTTATTCATGGCGCCCTCTGTTTGATTCATAGCGTCCTCTTTTGTAAGATATAGAATAAAATGGCTACTTATGGAATATGGGAAAGCTTCTTTTCTAATGGAGGAGGCTGATTTACTGGTCCTCTGGTCAGATGCTGCTCCATCAGCAGCAGTCATTTTATTTTATATTTAACAAGAGAGGACACTGTGTAATAAAGGATAGAGCCATACATAACAAGAGAGGACACTATGTAATAAAGAAAGGGTATTATGAATAACAAAAATAAGAAGAGACTATGCTATGTAAGGGATAGTGCTGTACATACCAAGGGAGGTATAACAAAAATATATAAAATATATATATAAAATATTTATAAAATATATTTAAAAAATAACGAGAAAACACTATGTAACAAGGGATAGTAATTTACATAACAAGAGAGGACACTATATAATAAAGGATAGAGCTATACAAAACAAGAGAGGACACTATGTAATAAAAAAGGGCACTATGAATAGCAAAAATATCAAGAGAAAACTTTATGTAACAAGGGATAGTGTTATACTTAACAAGGGAGAACACTCTAGTTTGTGATGGTTCTATACATAACAAGAGATGACACTATCTAATAAGGGACGGCACTATACATAACCAGAGATAATGCTATGAAATAAGGCATGGCTCTGTACATAAAAAGAAAGAAAACTATGTAAAAAAGGGACAGTACTACATATAACATGGGATGACAATATGTAAGAAACGATGCAATACATAGCAAAGTGCAATACATAAGAAGAGAGAACAATATTTAATAAGGAACAGTGCTGTACATAAGAAGCGATGACACCATGTAATAATGGGATGGCACTGTGCATAATAAGAGATGACACTATGAAATAAGGGCTGGAGCTATACATAACTAAAGATGATGCAATGTAATAAGGGATGGCACTCTGCATAATATAAGAGGACACTATATAATAAGGGATGGCACTATATATATAACAAGAGTCACTTTGTATAGCGGCAATATTTTCACAATCCATTATCATTGACTCATTTCATATCTGTATCGATCTGGTAGGAGTCATGTAATACACACAGGTAAATTCCATTAATCCGGCATCCAACTGTCTGGAAATCCTGATATATGACAAGGATAGACCCATGCTAGATTAGCAGGAGAGCCATAACTAGAACAAAACCTGTACAGACCTCATTCGTCTCACAGCTGAGGATTTGTTGCAATTGTATCCAGTCTAGAAAGTGTAAACTCAAATTTAAGTAGCTCTGGTACATTGTTGCTGATCATTATTAGCCTGGATACATTATTGCAAACTTTGTACAAGTTTTAAGCCTTAAAGGGGACTTGTCAATTGGAATCATTATATATGTTTTGTACCTGGTGTAAATCCCGCTGTTCTCCTGAATCCGGCGATGTTTTTCTTTTGTGTCTGCTCCTCTCCTTTCCTGAATTATGGCCCCTTTTTCCCAGTATATAAATCTAGACTTTTTAGTGCAGGGGGTGTGGTCATCAAGAACACGCCCACATGGAAGCGTTGACAACCACGCCCACTTTATTAGCAAAACCAGAAGGGGCCGTATCTCAGGAACGGAGAGGAGCAGGAAGAAAAGAAAAACATCGCCGGATTCAGGAGAACGGCGGTGTTTACACCAGGGGGAGGGGGAATCAAATAAACATTCTCTTTAAATGAACATTAGGGTCTGATTCATTTTAGGGGTCTGTTCTGTGGTTTGATTAGGGTCTCGTTTAGGGTGTGCCTTCTGATCGATTGTAGGGGTGTGATTATTTTTGAGGTGCTGATGTGGGGTCTGAATGGCATCACATGGGCAGAGAATATAGCAGAACTGGCCATACTCATCCTGAGGCGGGTGCATACAGGTTTCGGCAGATGATGGTGATTTGCATGTAATAGCTGTCGCCCATTTTCTGGATTAAAGGTGTTTACTTAATAGAACTATCACGGACCCGAAAAGTCTGAAATCTGAGGAAAATGCAAAATGAATCATTTCAGGTCTGTTTGAAGGAAGTTTGGAGTAAATGGTTTGAAATAAGGAGCAAACATCAAAGCAAAGACGTCTTTGAAGTCGTCTGCACGAAGCAAACCCCTAACCTGATCTTAATGTACTGGTAATGGAGAGACCTTCTTAAAAGAACACTTCCCCTTTAAGAAAAAAAAAATCATGATCTCCAACGCGAATTGCCACCCACTGGCAGTGCCCAACGAGAGGTGGCGCACGGCTCCTCCTATGGAGATCCTCATCTGGCTGGTACTGCTCTACTTCTATAAGTGTCAGGCTTTACTGCTGCTCTGGCATTGTATTCAGGAATCAGGGGGATCAGGATGAGCAGCGCTCGGGGTCGTATTACTGTATCTCAGGCTCGTAGAATAACTGAGCTTTCCTCCCAAACTACTAATGATCACAGTGATGGTTTTTCTAATGGCTGCAGGGACTGACAGTTGTTCCTGTGGCTGGTTCTGTAGTGTTGCTGGTCCTGTTATGGGGGCAGTGTAGCCGGTTCCATTTTGGAGGCTTTGTGGCTCGCACTGTTATGGAGGTACTGTGGCTGGAACTATTATGGGGCATTGTGACTAGTACTCTTATGGGGTTATTGTGGCTGGTACTGTTATTGGGGCATTGTGGGTATTACGGTTATGGAGGACCCGTGTCTGGTACTATTATGGTGCTTTGTGTCTCATACTGTTATGGAAGCACTTGTTGCTGGTTCTGTTATTGGGCTGTGTAGCTGATTTTGTTATGGAGACATTGTGACTGGTACTGTTATAGAGGCACTGTGCTTGCTACTTTTATTGGGACATTGTGTTTGGTATTGTTATGGGGCTTTGTGGCTGATATTGTTATGGAGATGAACTGTTGTTGGTTATGGAAACATGGTTTGTCATTGGTACTGCTATGGGGGATTGTGGCACGTTCTGGGGTACTGTGGGTGGTACTGCTATGGGGGATTGTGGCACGTTATGGGGCACCATGGTTGGTACTGCTATGGAAAATTGTGGCCCTTTATGGGGCACTATGAGTGGTACTGTTATGGCAGATTGTGGCACGTTATGGGGCACTATGGCTGGTACTACTATGGGGGATTGTGGCACATTATGGGACACTGTGGATGGTACTGCTATGGGGGATTGTGGCTTGTTATGGGGCACTGTGGATAGTACTGCTATGGGGGATTGTGGCACATTATGGGACACTGTGGATGGTACTTCTACGGGGGATTGTGGCACGATATGGGGCACTGTGGATGGTACTGCTATGGGGGATTGTGGCACGATATGGGGCACTATGGGTGGTACTTTTATGGGGGATTGTGGTACATTATTGGGCACTATGGCTGGTACTGCTATGGGGGATTGTGGCACGGTATGTGGCACTGTGGATGGTACTCTTATGGGGGATTGTTGCACATTATGGGACACTGTGGATGGTACTGCTACGGGGGATTGTGGCACGATATGGGGCACTGTGGATGGTACTGCTATGGGGGATTGTGGCACGATATGGGGCACTATGGGTGGTACTTTTATGGGGGATTGTGGTACATTATTGGGCACTATGGCTGGTACTGCTATGGGGGATTGTGGCACGGTATGGGGCACTGTGGATGGTACTCTTATGGGGGATTGTGGCACGTTATGGGGCACTGTGGATGGTACTTTTATGGGGGATTGTGGTACATTATTGGGCACTATGGCTGGTACTGCTATGGGGGATTGTGGTACATTATTGGGCACTATGACTGGTACTGCTATGGGGGATTGTGGTACATTATTGGGCACTATGGCTGGTACTGCTATGGGGGATTGTGGCACGGTATGGGGCACTGTGGATGGTACTCTTATGGGGGATTGTGGCACGTTATGGGGCACTGTGGCAGACACTGTTATTCATCACTGTGGGTGGCTCTATTTTAGGGTCACTGATATATAAAGGGGGCACTGTGTAGCTGTTATATGCCAGTGATGAAACTATAAAGGGGGCACTGTGGCGGCACTGTATTTTGGGGGTTTAGCGATCATGTACCATAATGAATGAGGCTGAGGGCAATATGGGTTGTGAAGAGCAGAGCGGGGTCCCGTGGACTTACGGGAGGACGTGGTATAAGGCTGCTGGTTGTCAGTACCGCTGCCTCCGATCCTCTGCACTGTGCAGCACATGATGAGCTCTGCAGGAGTCGCTCTCACTGGCAGTGAACGGGTTAAAGATTAACATCTCAGACTAATGGCCGCAGATATCGAGCGGGAGCCTGTCTGCGTCTGGGGACGCTGCGCCTGTCACCGCCGCTCGCGCATAATAATGACACTTGTAATTGGTTCGGCGGCTGGACGAGGATTTATCGGAACGAGCAGGAGTCAGACTCCAAGAAAAGTGTCGGGGGGATCAATAGCTGAACGCAGACCCCCCCCCCCCCCCCGACACGTCAAGTCATTGTGTGCCACTACCATCCCCATAATATTAGGTGGGACGTTCAATAAGGGGGTCCCGGACCACCACTGATTCACTGATTGACAGTATTTGACATGATCCACAGGCTGCACAAAATCAGTCACCTGTGTAGCCGATATCCAGCGCATGCGCAAAGTGTCCATGTGGGGAGAAATCATCAAAACTGTGTATGTGCCTCTGCTGGTCCTCTAGAAGGGAGCTTGGAAGCGACCCATGCGCTGGTCCGCTAGAAGGGAGCTTGGAAGCGACCCATGCGCTGGTCCTCTAGAAGGGAGCTTGGAAGCGACCCATGCGCTGGTCCTCTAGAAGGGAGCTTGGAAGCGACCCATGCGCTGGTCCTCTAGAAGGGAGCTTGGAAGCGACCCATGCGCTGGTCCTCTAGAAGGGAGCTTGGAAGCGACCCATGCGCTGGTCCTCTAGAAGGGAGCTTGGAAGCGACCCATGCGCTGGTCCTCTAGAAGGGAGCTTGGAAGCGACCCATGCGCTGGTCCTCTAGAAGGGAGCTTGGAAGCGACCCATGCGCTGGTCCTCTAGAAGGGAGCTTGGAAGCGACCCATGCGCTGGTCCTCTAGAAGGGAGCTTGGAAGCGACCCATGCGCTGGTCCTCTAGAAGGGAGCTTGGAAGCGACCCATGCGCTGGTCCGCTAGAAGGGAGCTTGGAAGCGACCCATGCACTGGTCCGCTAGAAGGGAGCTTGGAAGCGACCCATGCGCTGGTCCGCTAGAAGGGAGCTTGGAAGCGACCCATGCGCTGGTCCTCTAGAAGGGAGCTTGGAAGCGACCTATGCGCTGGTCCTCTAGAAGGGAGCTTGGAAGCGACCCATGCACTGGTCCGCTAGAAGGGAGCTTGGAAGCGACCCATGCACTGGTCCTCTAGAAGGGAGCTTGGAAACGACCCAATGCGTTGGTCCGCTAGAAGGGAGCTTGGAAGGGACCCATGCGCTGGTCCTCTAGAAGGGAGCTTGGAAGCGACCCATACGCTGGTCCTCTAGAAGGGAGCTTGGAAACGACCCATGCGCTGGTCCTCTAGAAGGGAGCTTGGAAGTCACCCATGCGCTGGTCCTCTAGAAGGGAGCTTGGAAGTCACCCATGCGCTGGTCCTCTAGAAGGGTGCAACAAGACACCGGATGCACAGCTCAGATGTTATAAATGAAACAATGGTGTTGCATCCTGCATGAAACAACATGAGTGGACAGGGAAGGAGGAAAGCTCATGCATAGTGGACGCGCAACCCAGTTGTAATAGTAACAATAACTAAGGTCCGTATAATTCACATAAATACAATTTTTATTAGGTCCTCTAGAAGGGAGCTTGGAAGGGACCAGTGTGCTGGTCCTCTAGAAGGGAGCTTGGAAGCGACCCATGCACTGGTCCTCTAGAAGGGAGCTTGGAAACGACCCATGCGTTGGTCCGCTAGAACGGAGCTTGGAAGGGACCCATGCGCTGGTCCTCTAGAAGGGAGCTTGGAAGCGACCTATGTGCTGGTCCTCTAAAAGGGAGCTTGGAAGTGACCCATGCGCTGGTCCTCTAGAAGGGAGCTTGGAAGCGACCCATGCGCTGGTCCTCTAGAAGGGAGCTTGGAAGCGACCCATGCGCTGGTCCTCTAGAAGGGAGCTTGGAAGCGACCCATGCGCTGGTCCTCTAGAAGGGAGCTTGGAAACGACCCATGCGTTGGTCCGCTAGAAGGGAGCTTGGAAGGGACCCATGCGCTGGTCCTCTAGAAGGGAGCTTGGAAGCGACCTATGTGCTGGTCCTCTAAAAGGGAGCTTGGAAGTGACCCATACGCTGGTCCTCTAGAAGGGAGCTTGGAAGGGACCCATGCGCTGGTCCGCTAGAAGGGAGCTTGGAAGCGACCCATGCGCTGGTCCTCTAGAAGGGAGCTTGGAAGCGACCCATGCGCTGGTCCTCTAGAAGGGAGCTTGGAAGCGACCCATGCACTAGTCCTCTAGAAGGGAGCTTGGAAGCGACCCATGCGCTGGTCCTCTAGAAGGGAGCTTGGAAACGACCCATGCGTTGGTCCGCTAGAAGGGAGCTTGGAAGGGACCCATGTGCTCGTCCTCTAGAAGGGAGCTTGGAAGCGGCCCATGCACTGGTCCTCTAGAAGGGAGCTTGGAAACGACCCATGCGTTGGTCCGCTAGAAGGGAGCTTGGAAGGGACCCATGCGCTGGTCCTCTAGAAGGGAGTTTGGAAGCGACCTATGTGCTGGTCCTCTAAAAGGGAGCTTGGAAGTGACCCATACGCTGGTCCTCTAGAAGGGAGCTTGGAAGGGACCCATGCGTTGGTCCGCTAGAAGGGAGCTTGGAAGCGACCCATGCGCTGGTCCTCTAGAAGGGAGCTTGGAAGCGACCCATGCGCTGGTCCTCTAGAATGGAGCTTGGAAGCGACCCATGCGCTGGTCCTCTAGAATAGAGCTTGGAAGCGATGCATGCGCTGGTCCGCTAGAAGGTAGCTTGGAAGGGACCCATGCGTTGGTCCTCTAGAAGGGAGCTTGGAAGCGACCTATGCACTGGTCCTCTAGAAGGGAGCTTGGAAACGACCCATGCGTTGGTCCGCTAGAAGGGAGCTTGGAAGTGAGCCATACGCTGGTCCTCTAGAAGAGCGCTTGGAAGCAACACATGCGTTGGTCCTCTAGAAGGGTGCAACAAGACACCAGATGCACAGCTCAGATGTTATAGCTCATGCATAGTGGACGCGCAACCCAGTTGTAATAGTAACAATGACTAAGGTCCGTATAATTCACATAAATACAATTTTTCTTAGGTCCTCTAGAAGGGAGCTTGGAAGCGACCCATGCGCTGGTCCTCTAGAAGGGAGCTTGGAAGCGACCCATGCGTTGGTCCGCTAGAAGGGAGCTTGGAAGCGACCCATGCGCTGGTCCTCTAGAAGGGAGCTTGGAAGCGACCCATGCGTTGGTCCGCTAGAAGGGAGCTTGTAAGGGACCCATGCACTGGTCCTCTAGAAGGGAGCTTGGAAACGACCTATGTGCTGGTCCTCTAAAAGGGAGCTTGGAAGTGACCCATGCGCTGGTCCTCTAGAAGGGATTTTGGAAGCGACCCATGCGCTGGTCCTCTAGAAGGGAGCTTGGAAGCGACCCATGCACTGGTCCTCTAGAAGGGAGCTTGGAAGCGACCCATGCGCTGGTCCTCTAGAATGGAGCTTGGAAGCGACCCATGCGCTGGTCCTCTAGAAGGGAGCTTGGAAGTAACCCATGCCCGGGTCCTCTAGAAGGGAGCTTGGAAGCGACCTATGTGCTGGTTCTCTAAAAGGGAGCTTGGAAGTGACCCATGCACTGGTCGTCTAGAAGGGAGCTTGGAAGGCACCCATGCGTTAGTCCTCTAGAAGGGAGCTTGGAAGCGACCCATGCGCTGGTCCTCTAAATGGGCGCTTGGAAGGGACCCATGCGCTGGTCCTTTAGATGAGAGCTTTGAAGCGACCCATGCGCTCTTCCTGTAGAAGGGAGGTTGGAAATGACCCATGCGCTGGTCCTCTAGAAGGGAGCTTGGAAGCAACACATGCACTGGTCCTCTAGAAGGGAGTTGGAAGTGACACATGCGCTGGTCCTCTAGAAGGGAGCTTGGAAGCGACACATGCGCTGGTCCTCTAGAAGGGTGCAACAAGACACCGGATGCACAGCTCAGATGTTATAAATGAAACAATGGTGTTGCATCCTACATGAAACAACATGAGTGGACAGGGAAGGAGGAAAGCTCATGCATAGTGGACGCGCAACCCAGTTGTAATAGTAACAATAACTAAGGTCCGTATAATTCACATAAATACAATTTTTATTAGGTCCCCTAGAAGGGAGCTTGGAAGGGACCAATGTGCTGGTCCTCTAGAAGGGAGCTTGGAAGCGACCCATGCACTGGTCCTCTAGAAGGGAGCTTGGAAGCGACCCATGCGCTGGTCCTCTAGAAGGGAGCTTGGAAGCGACCCATGCGCTGGTCCTCTAGAAGGGAGCTTGGAAGCGACCCATGCGCTGGTCCTCTAGAAGGGAGCTTGGAAGCGACCCATGCGCTGGTCCTCTAGAAGGGAGCTTGGAAGTCACCCATGCGCTGGTCCTCTAGAAGGGTGCAACAAGACACCGGATGCACAGCTCAGATGTTATAAATGAAACAATGGTGTTGCATCCTGCATGAAACAACATGAGTGGACAGGGAAGGAGGAAAGCTCATGCATAGTGGACGCGCAACCCAGTTGTAATAGTAACAATGACTAAGGTCCGTATAATTCACATAAATACAATTTTTATTAGGTCCCCTAGAAGGGAGCTTGGAAGGGACCAATGTGCTGGTCCTCTAGAAGGGAGCTTGGAAGGGACCCATGCGCTGGTCCTCTAGAAGGGAGCTTGGAAACGACCCATGCGTTGGTCCGCTAGAACGGAGCTTGGAAGGGACCCATGCACTGGTCCTCTAGAAGGGAGCTTGGAATCGACCAATGTGCTGGTCCTCTAGAAGGGAGCTTGGAAGCGACCCATGCGCTGGTCCTCTAGAAGGTAGCTTGGAAGGGACCCATGCACTGGTCCTCTAGAAGGGAATTTGGAAGGGACCCATGTGCTGGTCCTCTAGAAGGAAGCTTGGAAGGGACCCATGCGCTGGTCCTCTAGAAGGGAGCTTGGAAGGGACCCATGTGCTGGTCCTCTAGAAGGGAGCTTGGAAGGGACCCATGTGCTGGTCCTGTAGATGAGAGCTTGGAAGCGACCCATGCACTGGTCCTGTAGATGAGAGCTTGGAAGGGACCCATGCGCTGGTCCTCTAGAAGGGAGCTTGGAAGGGACCATTGTGCTGGTCCTGTAGATGAGAGCTTGGAAGCGACCCATGCACTGGTCCTCTAGAAGGGAGCTTGGAAGGGACCCATGTGCTGGTCCTCTAGAAGGGAGCTTGGAAGCGACTCATTTGTTGGTCCTCTAGAAGGGAGCTTGGAAGGGACCCATGTGCTGGTCCTCTAGAAGGAAGCTTGGAAGCGACTCATGCGCTGGTCCTCTAGAAGGGAGCTTGGAAGGGACCCATGCGCTGGTCCTCTAGAAGGTAGCTTGGAAGGGACCCGTGCGCTGGTCCTCTAGAAGGTAGCTTGGAAGGGACCCATGCCCTGGTCCTCTAGAAGGGAGCTTGGAAGGGACCCATGTGCTGGTCCTCTAGAAGGAAGCTTGGAAGGGACCCATGCGCTGGTCCTCTAGAAGGGAGCTTGGAAGGGACCCATGTGCTGGTCCTCTAGAAGGGAGCTTGGAAGGGACCCATGCACTGGTCCTCTAGAAGGGAGCTTGGAAGGGACCCATGTGCTGGTCCTCTAGAAGGGAGCTTGGAAGCGACTCATTTGTTGGTCCTCTAGAAGGGAGCTTGGAAGGGACCCATGTGCTGGTCCTCTAGAAGGAAGCTTGGAAGCGACTCATGCGCTGGTCCTCTAGAAGGGAGCTTGGAAGGGACCCATGCGCTGGTCCTCTAGAAGGGAGCTTGGAAGCGACCCATGCGCTGGTCCTCTAGAAGGGAGCTTGGAAGGGACCCATGTGCAGACCTAACAGGGGCAAAGACTTTGCGCATGCGCCGGCCATCAGTCAGGACATGCCCAGCGGACACTTGAGCCTTCATTTGCATTTGACTCAGCTCTCCTTGCAACCACCACCAGATGACGCTCACAGTAATTACCTCTATCTTGTCCTTGCATTGAGCTCCCTCTAGTGGTCATTGCAGATATCACGTCATCCTGCGCAGTTTGCAAATGTTTTGATTGCAGCTTTGGATGTGACTAGAGAAGATTCATGATGTAGATACTGATTAGTGCAAGGCTCGGGGAAGCCTCCAGCCCTCTGCGGGGTGCGTGGATTGACGCTCTGGAAGGAGAAGCGTTAAGTAAAGCTGCTGATTGCCGGCTCCGCACCTTCTGCAACGTGTGAATTATGTTTCTCGCTCCGTTCACAGCCAAAAGAACATTCGCAGTTTTCTGATTTTTCTTTCTCCGGAGATGTTTATGGTGTTGGGGTTTCCGGAGTTCACGACAAGCTGTGCCGAGCCCATTACCAGCTGAGAAGGAAAGAGTGGCGCAGGAGAGGGGGAGGAGGGGGCTGCGGCTGCAGCTGCGCACCAGCAACAATCCCTTATGTAAACCCATCGCTGCACAAAGCCGGCCCGACTGCGCGACATTCACCGGCACGCAGCGGCATAGCTATAGTCTGGATGAGCAGATAGTCCGGATTATCGGACTCTAAAAACAAGTATATTGCTGGATTATTAGACTATTGAATGATTGGACATCTCATGGATTGATTTGTCCGTTAGTGGATTTGTTGATTGGATAATTGATTGATGTATTGATTGGGCAGTTGGTTGGATAACTGGAGCATTGGTTCATCGTTGGGAGAAATTGTTGATCACAGTCTGATGATTGGAGATGATTGAATTGTTAATTGATTGCACAGACGATAGCCCAATCATGTATACAATCGGTTGAATGATTGGACAGTTTGTAGGTTTGTTGATTGGACGGTGGTTGTGATAGGAGTGCTAGCTGATTATGTGATTGGTTGGACGATTTGTTGGAGCAATCACTGATCAGATTGTTTGGGTCACTTATTGACTATGCTATTAATTGATTGATTGGATAATTGAAGGATGATGGAGGTGTGTGTTAGAAGATTCATTGATTGGACTGTTAGTTGTTTGATTAGGTGATTGATTAGCCTATTAATTGGCTTAACTCATGAGGTGGATGATCCCTCAAGGTCCTGGTGGGCATACGGGCCACGGGCATTGGTGCAGCATGTAGGGGAGGCACTCGTGAAACAGGTAGCAGAGGTACTGGAAGCTGGAGGAGGACAGGAGACTGGTAGCAGAGGTACTGGAAACCACAGTAGGACAGGAGACTGGTAGCAGAGATGCTGGAAGCCACAGTCAGATAGGAGAATGGTAGCAGAAGTACTGGAAGCCACAGGAGGCCAGTAGCAGAGATACTGGAAACAGCAGGCAGACAGGAGACTGGTAACAGAGGTACCGGAATCTGGAAGCAGACAGGAGACTGATACAGAGTTACTGGAAGCCTCAGGAGGCCAGTAGCAGAGGTACTGGAAGCCACAGGAGGACAGGAGACTGGTAGCAGAGGTACTGGAAACCACAGTAGGACAGGAGACTGGTAGCAGAGTTGCTGGAAGCCACAGTCAGATAGGAGAATGGTAGCAGAAGTACTGGAAGCCAGAGGAGGCCAGTAGCAGAGATACTGGAAGCAGCAGGCAGACAGGAGACTGGTAACAGAGGTACCGGAATCTGGAAGCAGACAGGAGACTGATACAGAGTTACTGGAAGCCACAGGAGGCCAGTAGCAGAGGTACTGGAAGCCACAGGAGACCGGTAGCAGAGATACTGGAAGCACAGGCAGACAGGAGACTGGTAGCAGAGGTACTGGAAGTCACAGGCAGACAAGAGACCGGTAGCAGAGGTACTAGAAGCCAGAGGCAGACAGAGAACGGTAGCAGAGGTACTAGAAGCCGGAGGCAGACAGAGAACGGTAGCAGAGGTACTAGAAGCCGGAGGCAGACAGAGAACGGTAGCAGAGGTACTAGAAGCCGGAGACAGACAGAGAATGGTAGCAGAGGTACTGGAAGCCGGAGACAGACAGAGAACGGTAGCAGAGGTACTGGAAGCCGGAGACAGACAGAGAACAGTAGCAGAGGTACTGGAAGCCATAGGCACACAGGAGAACGGTAGCAGAGGTACTGGAAGCCATAGGCACACAGGAGAACGGTAGCAGAGGTACTGGAAGCCACATGCACACAGGAGAACGGTAGCAGACGTACTGGAAGCCGGAGACAGACAGAACTCAGGCATTCACCGGTGTGTGTCTTGGTTGGGCCTCAACCAGACCCAGGCAGATGACCGCAGGGGCGCACGCTGGGCCAGTTGCAAAGCCCAACATGGAGCACATCACAGTTTAGCGCATCGTCTCTGATACAGCGAGGGCCGGCACAATGAGTTCAGCATGGCGGTCAGTGAGGAAATCGGGGTGAGGGGAGCACAGCTGGATCAGGACAGGTGGGGAACATTAATCCATCTCACTACTCATTCATTGATCAGTTGGTCAGGATAAGACCGCACTGTCCGTCCCTTACACCGAGCGGAGTCCCGGCCACCCCCAGTGCCCGATAACCGTATGTCTGAGCCTGTGGTGTGGGCGGCGCCTGGACTTCTCTTACACTACTGATAGTTTTGCTCCTGATCAGTTAATCGCCTCTGTCTCTTACAGGACTGATACTTTTGCTCCTGATCGATTAATCACCTCCTTCTTTTACAGGACTGATACTTTTTCTCCTGATTGAATAATCACCTCCTCCTTCTCTTACAGGGGTGATACTTTTGCTCCTGGACAAGTTACGGAAGATGAAGTGGGAGCAGATGTGGCGTCTGACGGCGGAGCGGGAGCTGATGAGCATGTTATCTACCTCCCTGGCCGATCAGGTGAGTGCAGCAATGATATCAGTAACACATTCATGTCTCCCCTCATCTGCTCAGCCCTCGCTGCGAAAACACGATCCATGTGTCTGCTCTACTTATAATAACCCAGTAAGGGCAGATGAATATTTAATGTCAACAAAATACAGAACTGCGAGCGACGACCAGGTACAGTACAAGCAGCAGCCGGTGTGCCCAGCATCGAGATGGCGGCATTAAGTCTGGTCAGGATTCACTGCATCACAGCAGAAAAGCACGAAAACCAAGCCCCACTGTGTCCGAGGAGAGGAGAGCGGACGAGCCGGCCCAATATTCAGCAATGGAACTACTATAATACCGCCCCGATATTCAGCAATATAACTAATATATCACTGCCCCCTATGTACAAGAATATAAGTACTATAATACTGCCCCTATGTACAAGAATATAACTACTATAATACTGCCCCTATGTGCAAGAATATAACTACTATAATACTGCTCCTATGTACAAGAATATAACTACTATAATACTGCCCCTATGTACAAGAATATAACTACTATAATACTGCCCCTATGTACAAGAATATAACTACTATAATATTGCCCCTATGTACAAGAATATAACTACTATAATACTACCCCCTATGTACAAGAATATAACTACTATAATACTGCCCCTATGTACAAGAATATAACTACTATAATACTGCCCCCTATGTACAAGAATATATCTACTATAATACTACCCCCTATGTACAAGAATATAACTACTATAATACTGCCCCCTATGTACAAGAATATAACTACTATAACACTGCCCCTATGTGCAAGAATATAACTACTATAATACTACCCCTATGTACAAGAATATAACTACTATAATACTGCTCCTATGTGCAAGAATATAACTACTATAATACTGCTCCTATGTACAAGAATATAACTACTATAACACTGCCCCTATGTGCAAGAATATAACTACTATAATACTACCCCCTATGTACAAGAATATAACTACTATAATACTACCCCCTATGTACAAGAATATAACTACTATAATACTGCCCCTATGTGCAAGAATATAACTACTATAACACTGCCTCTATGTACAAGAATATAACTACTATAATACTGCTCCTATGTGCAAGAATATAACTACTATAATACTGCTCCTATGTACAAGAATATAACTACTATAACACTGCCCCTATGTGCAAGAATATAACTACTATAATACTACCCCCTATGTACAAGAATATAACTACTATAATACTACCCCCTATGTACAAGAATATAACTACTATAATACTGCCCCTATGTGCAAGAATATAACTACTATAACACTGCCTCTATGTACAAGAATATAACTACTATAATACTACCCCCTATGTACAAGAATATAACTACTATAATACTGCCCCTATGTGCAAGAATATAACTACTATAATACTGCCTCTATGTACAAGAACATAACTACTATAATACTGCTCCTATGCACAAGAATATAACTACTATAATATTGCCCCTATGTACAAGAATATAACTACTATAATACTACCCCCTATGTACAAGAATATAACTACTATAATATTGCCCCTATGTACAAGAATATAACTACTATAATACTACCCCCTATGTACAAGAATATAACTACTATAATACTGCCCCTATGTGCAAGAATATAACTACTATAACACTGCCTCTATGTACAAGAATGTAACTACTATAATACTACCCCCTATGTACAAGAATATAACTACTATAATACTGCCCCTATGTGCAAGAATATAACTACTATAATACTGCTCCTATGTACAAGAATATAACTACTATAACACTGCCCCTATGTGCAAGAATATAACTACTATAATACTACCCCCTATGTACAAGAATATAACTACTATAATACTACCCCCTATGTACAAGAATATAACTACTATAATACTGCCCCTATGTGCAAGAATATAACTACTATAACACTGCCTCTATGTACAAGAATATAACTACTATAATACTGCTCCTATGTGCAAGAATATAACTACTATAATACTGCTCCTATGTACAAGAATATAACTACTATAACACTGCCCCTATGTGCAAGAATATAACTACTATAATACTACCCCCTATGTACAAGAATATAACTACTATAATACTACCCCCTATGTACAAGAATATAACTACTATAATACTGCCCCTATGTGCAAGAATATAACTACTATAACACTGCCTCTATGTACAAGAATATAACTACTATAATACTACCCCCTATGTACAAGAATATAACTACTATAATACTGCCCCTATGTGCAAGAATATAACTACTATAATACTGCCTCTATGTACAAGAACATAACTACTATAATACTGCTCCTATGCACAAGAATATAACTACTATAATATTGCCCCTATGTACAAGAATATAACTACTATAATACTACCCCCTATGTACAAGAATATAACTACTATAATATTGCCCCTATGTACAAGAATATAACTACTATAATACTACCCCCTATGTACAAGAATATAACTACTATAATACTGCCCCTATGTGCAAGAATATAACTACTATAACACTGCCTCTATGTACAAGAATGTAACTACTATAATACTACCCCCTATGTACAAGAATATAACTACTATAATACTGCCCCTATGTGCAAGAATATAACTACTATAATACTGCCTCTATGTACAAGAACATAACTACTATAATACTGCTCCTATGCACAAGAATATAACTACTATAATATTGCCCCTATGTACAAGAATATAACTACTATAATACTACCCCCTATGTACAAGAATATAACTACTATAATATTGCCCCTATGTACAAGAATATAACTACTATAATACTACCCCCTATGTACAAGAATATAACTACTATAATACTGCCCTTATGTGCAAGAATATAACTACTATAATACTGCCTCTATGTACAAGAATATAACTACTATAATACTGCCCCTATGTGCAAGAATATAACTACTATAATACTGCCCCTATGTGCAAGAATATAACTACTATAATACTGCTCCTATGTACAAGAATATAACTACTATAATACTGCCCCTATGTACAAGAATATAACTACTATAATACTGCCCCTATGTACAAGAATATAACTACTATAATATTGCCCCTATGTACAAGAATATAACTACTATAATACTACCCCCTATGTACAAGAATATAACTACTATAATATTGCCCCTATGTACAAGAATATAACTACTATAATACTACCCCCTATGTACAAGAATATAACTACTATAATACTGCCCCTATGTGCAAGAATATAACTACTATAATACTGCCTCTATGTACAAGAATATAACTACTATAATACTGCCCCTATGTGCAAGAATATAACTACTATAATACTGCCCCTATGTGCAAGAATATAACTACTATAATACTGCTCCTATGTACAAGAATATAACTACTATAATACTGCCCCTATGTACAAGAATATAACTACTATAATACTGCCCCCTATATACAAGAATATAATTGCTATAATATTGCCCCTATGTACAAGAATATAACTACTATAATACTACCCCCTATGTACAAGAATATAACTACTATAATACTGCCCCTATGTGCAAGAATATAACTACTATAATACTGCCTCTATGTACAAGAATATAACTACTATAATATTGCCCCTATGTACAAGAATATAACTACTATAATACTACCCCCTATGTACAAGAATATAACTACTATAATACTGCCCTTATGTGCAAGAATATAACTACTATAATACTGCCTCTATGTACAAGAATATAACTACTATAATACTGCCCCTATGTGCAAGAATATAACTACTATAATACTGCCCCTATGTGCAAGAATATAACTACTATAATACTGCTCCTATGTACAAGAATATAACTACTATAATACTGCCCCTATGTACAAGAATATAACTACTATAATACTGCCCCTATGTACAAGAATATAACTACTATAATATTGCCCCTATGTACAAGAATATAACTACTATAATACTACCCCCTATGTACAAGAATATAACTACTATAATATTGCCCCTATGTACAAGAATATAACTACTATAATACTACCCCCTATGTACAAGAATATAACTACTATAATACTGCCCCTATGTGCAAGAATATAACTACTATAATACTGCCTCTATGTACAAGAATATAACTACTATAATACTGCCCCTATGTGCAAGAATATAACTACTATAATACTGCCCCTATGTGCAAGAATATAACTACTATAATACTGCTCCTATGTACAAGAATATAACAACTATAATACTGCCCCTATGTACAAGAATATAACTACTATAATACTGCCCCCTATATACAAGAATATAATTGCTATAATACTGCCCCTATGTACAAGAATATAACTACTATAATACTGCCCCTATGTACAAGAATATAACTACTATAATACTGCCCCTATGTACAAGAATATAACTACTATAATACTGCCCCCTATATACAAGAATATAATTGCTATAATACTGCCCCTATGTACAAGAATATAACTACTATAATACTGCCCCTATGTACAAGAATATAACTACTATAATACTGCCCCTATGTACAAGAATATAACTACTATAATACTGCTCCTATGTACAAGAATATAACTACTATAATACTGCCCCTATGTACAAGAATATAACTACTATAATACTGCCCCTATGTACAAGAATATAACTGCTATAATACTGCCCCTATGTACAAGAATATAACTACTATAATACTGCCCCTATGTACAAGAATATAACCGCTATAATCCTCACTTTGTAGCAGAATATATATATATATATATATATATATATATATATATATATACATTATACGTGTTCTCCGTGTCTTCCTCCAGGACATCTTCAATGCTGTCATTAAGCAAAACCCCTTCTTGGTCCATCAGCTCCCCTGTTTCTGGAACGTGCAGCTGTCAGATCACACCCGCTCTGAGCAATGCTACCGAGACGTCTCTGATCTGAAGGTAAGGTGCGATACTGACAGAGAAGACGTCTTATACATTTTATGTGTTTATATAGCGGATATTACACTGAGAGTAAAGAGCGTCCTGGTGTGACAATAACAACCAGCGCCATCCACATGGAGAGAAGAGGAGTATAATGTATGGCATGGGCCACCTGCAGAACATCTGCTTATTACTGTTCTTCTTGATAATGAACCTCAAATGAGGGGTGTAGATAGATGGATGGATGGCTGGATAAGTAGTTGGTTGGATAAGTGGATGGATGGATGAGTGCAGGGATACATGGATGAGTGGATGGATGGGTGGATGGATGGGTGGGTGGGTGGTTTGATGGATGGGTGGGTGGATGGATGGGTGGATGGATAAGTAGATGGTTGGATAAATGGATGGATGGATGAGTGCAGGGATACATGGATGAGTGGATGGATGGGTAGATGGATGGATGAGTGGATGGATGGGTGGGTGGATGGATGGAATGATAAGTAGATGGTTGGATAAGTGGATGGATGGAAGAGTGGATGGATACATGGATGACTGGATGG